>NC_134353.1:214860919-214905919 GCF_048569485.1 Anomaloglossus baeobatrachus | reverse complement strand
TAACGTCAGTCCCACATTAACAGTCGGCATAGGTGTCATCGTTGTTTTCAAGAAGCCACAGGGGGCAAAACAATATTACAATATGACAGTGAGGAATTGTTTGTGATTGACTTAATTGCTGGGGAAAAAATAGATTTCAAAACACTCTCTTTTGTATGAGAGAAGAGGAAGTATTTAAACAGACACTTTACTTTTTCCACTGACTTTGAAAGCATCAAAAGACTCCTCAAAGAGTTCTTTTATGAAGTCAGACACCATGTTAGTTCAAGTGCACGTCACTGATCGAGGAAGACAGAAGAGAACCTTGTTCCCATGGTTCAATAAGACTTTCAGTTTATTGTTAAAGCATATTTCTACTTAAAATGTTTCTATATATTGGTGTTTCTAAATGTAAACTACATTTTATATGTATATAGCAATAGTGGAAATTATGTATTCCTTTATAGCAGACTGCTGACACAATGTATATACTGTATATACAGTATACTGGTGCTTCTGCCTTCCTTGAAAAAGGACTAAAGTTAAAAAGTAAAAAAACAAAATTGTTGCACTTTCAGAGAAAATGCTGATTTTTAATATTTAACCCCAAGTACGCTACTTTTTAGTCAGCTGTTGCAGTCACCTATATAAAGCCTAGGGTGATAAAGCAAAAATAAAGAAAAATTAAATGGTGAAAAAGAAAGAAAAAACCCTGTAATTTTACCTTTAAATATCCCCAATTATATAAATTCATATCAAACACTATTGTATATCTACCACAAAGTCATTTCCAAAGAAAGTACAAGCTGTGCAGAAAAAAAAAAGACCAGATACAGAGTAAAACGTTCAGAAGTGGCAGAAAAATGGTCTTTGGGTTTCTGGAGAACAGGAGAAAATAGCTGCTTGGGTGTTTAAAGGGGTTGCCTAGTACTTTTATAATGATAGCCAACCTTAGAATAGGTCCTCAATATCAGATCACCAAGGGAGTAACACCTAGCACTTCTGCCGATCAACTCTTTATGGTATCGGTTGCATGTGCTCAGTACATGTTGAGCACATAAAGTTGCCATCTTGGCACTGGTAACAGCTGATCGGCAGGGTTGTTGAGTTTTGTACCACCACTGTTCTATAATTGCTGACCTATTCTAAAGATAAGCCTTCAATGCAAAAGTTCCACTCAACCCCTTTAAGTGCTAAAGCAATAAAAAAAAAAAAAAAAAAAAAAAAAAAAATGATGACAAAATGGTTATTCGTTCCCTGGTGGTCCAGTATCCAAATATTATTTTTGTGGTTAATGTGTACAAACCAGACCTGGCCATAATGTGGCACGCAGGCCACATTTGGCTCTCGTGCTGTTTCAGTTCGGCCCGCAGACCGAGATAGCCAAAGGGCTGAAAACACTGGCCCACGGGATGCACAATGCGACTGCTCTCCCTCGCCTACATCCTGATCTTACTGCCATCTGCATCCTCAGGATGCAGATAGTGGTGCATATAATGGTGGAGGATAGAACCGCTGGGTCCTTCTTCAATCAACTAGCGTGTGTGCGACTGAGACAGCAGACATAATGATGATGACTTAACATCACACCTAATGAGGAGAGTGTCAATGCACATGGCACAAATCGGAGCAGAGTGCTGAGTGGTGGAGGTGAGTACATATTTTTTAAAATTAATATGTGCGTGGGATGTGTCTGTATAAAGGGTATATATGTGGGGGCTCAAACTGAATATAGGGAGGCTGATGGTTCATACTGTATATAGGAGGTGCTATGTGTTGGCTCATACTGTATATTGGAGGGTTGTTTGGGGGCACATGCTATATATAGGGGGAGTGCAGTGTGTGGGCTTATACTGTACATAGGGGGATGGGTGGGCTCATGTTAACACAGGGGGTGCTGTGTGTCGCTGTGTATATAGGCGATTCTTTGTGTAGGTGTGGACTCACTGTATATAGGGGCTGTTTGTGGGCTTCTACTGTATACAGGGGAGCTGTATGGGGGCTCATGCTGTATTTAACAGATTGCGTGTGGGATCATACTATGTATAGGTGGGCTGTGTGTGGGCTCATATGTTATTATAGGAGGTGCTGTGTATGGATGTGGACTCAGTACATAGGGGGGCTGTGTGTGGGATCTTACTGTATATAGGGGCCTGTGTGTGGGCTCATGCTGTTTATAGGGGGCTGGGTGTGGGCTCATGCTGTATATAGGGGGCTGGGTGTGGGCTCATGCTGTATATAGGGGGCTGGGTGTGGGCTCATACTGTATATAGGGGGCTATGTGTGGGCTTATGCTGTATATAGGGGGTTGTGTGTGGGTGGGCTTCTACTGTATACAGGGGAGCTGTGTGGGGTGCTCATACTGTATTTAGGGGGTTGTGTGTGGGATTATTTATTCATTATTTATTCACTGGGATCACAGTATATATAGGTGGGCTGTGTGTGGGCTCATTGTATCTCGAAGCTGTGTGGGGGCTCAATGTATATACTGTAGGGGGTTGTGATTGCTCATATTGTATACAGGTGGTTGTGCGTAAGCGGTTGTCAACATTTAATTCTGCACAATATTAAGTGATATAGCTATTCATTTATAATAAATAGAATTATTTTGATATTAATCAGAACTAAATTAAACTCCTTTTGGTTTGGCTCTGCACAGCAGTCACGGTGTCTCACATGCCACATCAGTAAAATGATTTGCTCAACCCAGTTGTAAAACCATAAATAAAGCCATGTAACTCAACTTTAGAATATTAAACTGAAAGAGAACTAACAATTTTGAGGACCAAGAATATTGCTTGTAAAGGGACCCCATTAAGATCATCTGACTGTGCCCAACTGCTCTATAGTAGTATGAATGGCAATTTCTGTGTTTTGATCCTCTCTGGTATATTACTTTACTAATGTTCCTATCTTTTAAAAATGTACTTTTATTCTGTTTCTTGGCATATGCTAATATGTGGCTCTCATAGATGATGCACTCATAGACTTACAGGAAATACTTTAGTTGCTGGCAGGTCACAGATCGATGGAAACCGACCAGAGTGGCAGTGATAACAGAATTAGATGGTGGCAGGTGAATATCTGACAGAGGGCAGAGTACTTTGATTTAAAGCACCACTCTAAATGTGAAATAAAAAAAAACAACAACTCTGGAGTGGTGATTTAACAGGAGTACTTCTTTAATGAATATTATGTAGATTGTTGCCTGATTTAGCATTTAAAGAAGCACTCCCATCAAAATGTTTATCAAAGTATTGCAATCAATCAATTCTATAGCACTGTGTACTTACAATTGCTCATTTTGCCTTTCTACCCAGTTAATTCTTCTCTTTCCCATCAGGGCAATGCTATCACACGATTAAAAACTGACTAGCTGAATCCTTCTAAGCTCTATGTAGAAACAGGAAGTATCTTTTCCTTGCATGAGTCATCACTGCAAAGTCAAAGGCAAGGGGAAGAGCGGAGAAACTGGGGAAATAACTCATGCCGTAAAATGATATTTCCTGTTTCTACATAGAGCTTCGAAGGATTCATCAAGTCTGTTTAATTACATGATGTCATTGCCCTAAAGGAAAATAAAACAATTAACAGGGTAAAATAAGAAATTACACTGTACAACAAAATAGGATGACTTGAACATATTGAGTATAAAAACTTTGATGGAACTGTTTCTTTAAAGCACCACTCCAGTGTTTTTTTTTTAATTTCACAGCTGGAGTGGTGCATTAAATGTAAGTTACCTGCCCGTCTTAAACTCACTATCTGGTATAATCCCCTATTTCCAGTGTTGCTCTGGTCCGTCTTCGGCAGTTTGTAACTTGCCACCAGCTCCAGTGTTTCAAGAAAGGTCACAACTCAATACAACTGTATGAGAGCCTCATTCTGGCTCTCAGAGTTGCATTGAACACTTGTGATGTCACTTCTGATCAGCCAGAAGTTATGGGCACAAAATGGTGCTGCGGGGCTAAAGTGGCACCGAAAAGGAATGAAAACGCAGGAGGATAACTTTTAGAAAGGGGGCTGGGAACTTAGACTTAAAGCACTATTCCAGCGCTGAAAAAGAAACAAATAAATGCTGGAGTGGTGCTTTAAGAAGCAAAATGAATGAATGCCAAGGTGTCCATAGTCCTAAACACTGTTAATAATAGTTTGTGCTACATCAGTACCGTAACACTTCAACATTGTGATTATGAATAAACCATGCACATTACCTTTTGTCTGGAAAGCATCCAGGATTTTATTGTTGGCACTAATACGCTCCCAAGTAGAATCTGAGCCGGGTGATAAATCAACAAGGGAACAGATATTAATGAGAGATGCTCATATCCCGCAAACACGATCTTCAGCATTGGAATACCTGAAGACAAAGACAATTCTATTACTTATTTGAAAATAAACACTTACTACTTATCTCACACACAACATAAACCACATCAAGTCAGAGATCAGGCAGATTTTCCGGAGAAAGACATTACATTATACAACCTCTGTGTAAGCAGATCATTTAGAAGACGATCATCTACTCTTGTATTATTTCATAACTCAAGTACTGTACATTTTTCACAAGAGAAACATGAAGGATCCAGTTTATCACAAATGGACAGTGTTGTTGAAAGGTCCTCTGGGGTAAAATGGACCAAATTCATTAAGAAGCATGCACTACTTGATTAATTTGGTGCATCTTTCAGCGATAATGCGCCAGGGTAAGAAATACCTACTCTGGTTAAGGCTGGCATTCATTTCTGTTGCAATTTAAGTTACTTTTGTGTTGAAACTTTTAATTAACTTGTTAGTTACGCTCAGCCTCGCTCCTAAGGGTACTTTCACACTTGAGTTCAGCGGAGTTCGTAACTATGGAGAATAGCACAGTCCGTTAACGCACTGCACTATCCTCCATAGACTTGTATGGACGATGCACTGTAACGCAAGTATCAGCGTTGCATCCGCTGGACGACGCAGCGTCGTTATCTTGACGCTGCGCCACGCGGGAGGAACGCAGCATGTAACTTTTTTTGAGCAGCGCAATCCGTAGGATTTCACTGCGCATGCTCTCTCTGGCTCCCTGCACCCGTAACCAAGGTAAATATCGGGTAACCAAGCAAAGTGCTTGGCCGATATTTACCCTCGCTACGTGTGCAGGGAGCCCAACACTTCCCCGCTTGGCTCCGCCCCCTCCCACACTCTACTCCGCATGTATGTACACACACACACACACACACACATATACATACACACACGCACACTCACCTGTCTTCAGCGCCATGGCCCGCTTGGCTCCACCCACTCCTCACTCCGCCCCCCGCACACATTCTCGGCGGCCGAATGATCAGCTGATCAACCGGCCGCCGGCATGTGAGAGCGCTCAGCTGAGTGCCCGGCAGCCGGCTATTGAGAGTGATCAGCTGATCGTTCGCAATAGTCTGCTGCTGGTAAAACTGCAAAGAAGAAAAAAAAAAAAAGCGTTCCGTTGTTTTGAACGATCCGTAGCATCCGTTGTGCCACTATATGCAACGCATCCGTTGAATCCGTCACACAACGCAATGCTACGGATGCCGTCCAAAGCAAGTGTGAAAGTAGCCTAACCGCCATATACTCTGCTCACATTTCAACTCTGATTTGTGTTAAACTTTTGAAACATTTTATCTACATTGGATCCTTGAATTAAGAGTAACTTGGTTTGAGAGCGTTTTGCAAGACAAGCAAAGCTTTTTAAAAATGTGTAACTTGGTTTAAGAGCAATTTCCCACTGTGCACACGTCTGGTTCTGTCCTTTCACCGCGTTCTGACCCACTTTCGAGGTAACTTTCGGTCCATATGTACTGTATACAGTATACCATTGTACAGTACAGTATATACCATATAGCATGTCTATCAATTTAAATTTGTGGATACAGTATTGTACTTTCTTTTTGCTAACCAGTACATGACATTGCTTATATTGTACCTTCCACACACCAACAATTCTATTGGAAGCTAATGTACAGTTTAATTTGTTTTACATGTTTTTTACTGTACAGTATTTTGTATTATTGTACTGTGATAATTTTATATGAATACAGTACATTATATTGTATTACTGTAATAAGTTTCTATAAATACAGTAAATATTTTTGGGTTGTGGAACGAATTGTCTGCGTTTTAATTATGTCCTATGGGAAAATTTGCTTTGATATAAAAGAGTAACTTGGTTTAAGAGCACACTCCCGGAACCAATTATGCTCGTAATCCAAGGTTCCACTGTATTTTTATTGCAATAGTTTTGTTGCAAACTATTTGATGACTAAGCCATAATGTACTCAAATGGTAATGAAATATAACTGTCCAGGTGACCCATATAATTTGCCAATAATAAGCTGTTGGAAAAAACCTGTGTTCTTACAGGACATACAGTGAGGATGATTGTTATGTAACTTGTGGTTCCTACGCATATCGTTTATAGTGTAGTAAGTCAATGACAAATGCCCAGTCCTGGACAGGGGTTATAAGTATGAGAGTAGCTTTCTGGTAATAGCTATTTGTCCAATTCACAATTCCCCTACGAAGAGGGTAATAAAAACTAAAAAGTTCTAAAAAGTTAAGATTTCTACAACGCTATGAAGTAGCAGTGGTGAAATGATTGATGTGTGAGGCTATAGCATCTTCCAACACTATCTGGATAACAGAAAAGTAGAGCACAAATATCCGTGAATAAAAACCACTTCGGATAACACATTTCAGCAAATGCAAGGCTACGGGTCTCTTCATGTGGCTATCATTGGAGCAGTATAAATGAAGCAGACTAATTTTAATGCTCTAAAGGTAGGGACTCTAAGTCACTATGGTTGACAGACTCTGACGAGACTTTAAGAGATGGCATTTGACTTTATGGAAGTGAGCACGAGGCACGCATTTAGAGGAACTTTAAGCTGTCACACTGAAAAGTGTTTATAAAACATTAATCAAAAAATGCCTCTTGAATACAATGCATTGTCTGAAAGATGTTAGGAGGCACACATTGCAAATGGATTCTTCTCTGACTAAAGTCATTTCTCTCCAAACTGATTTTCCCAATGCTATTGCAGGATACAGCACTGACAGAGCACTTCCCAGCACATTACTACCTGCTCTGAGCACTGGGGAAATCACTAATGTACAGCCTGCCATCTTTTCCATGTCACACATGACACATTTGTCTAAAATTACCCAACAGAGTTTGACACTGCAGTATAATCCATAAGCAGGTCTCTCAGCTGACATCTGCCACGTAAAGCGTTCAAGTGCTTATTTTCTTCTAACAAGACAGTACAAGAAATCTTTTATCTTACACTGAGAGGAACTGGAACTTCCATCTCATTTGTATGAGCTGTAAGAAATGAACACTTCATGTGAACATTAAAAGGGAAGCTGTCAGACTATTTATATGTGCATGTAGCCCTTGCAAAGTCAAGTCCAACAATACTTTTACATGGCTAGTCTGTTCCTATGTTACCCAGATATTTGCATTTGAATCAATATGCAAATTAGGCTAAAGTGCTTTTGGAAGCTCTCCCCAAGCTTCTGATGCCACGGCACAATTTCCTGTCGAGCCTCGCCTTATGCCTGACTGACAACTCCCTTGTTGGGTGACTTCAAAGCAAAAGATCTGATAGTCAGCAGCAGAAGGTGGCTTTGGACGGGGAATAGAGCCGAAAAGACAAAAGGTTTGGGAAGAGTTCCCACACACCAAAAGAACTTCAGCTGTATCTGCATATAGATTGGAAGATCAGATTAGCTAGCTAAAGGTATGTATGAACTTGTCTTTAGAAGAGCTACATGCGCATACACAACCACAATTCTAAAAAAGTTGAGACAATGTATAAAGGCCCTGTCACACACAGAGATAAAGCTGTGGCAGATCTGTGGTTGCAGTGAAATTGTGGACAATCAGTGACAGGTTTGTGGCTGTGTACAAATGGAACAATATGTCCATGATTTCACTGCAACCACAGATCTGCCAAAGATTTATCTCTGTGTGTGACAGGGCCTTTAGATGAAAAGAATACAAGAACGCAATGATTTGAAAACCTTTCATCTCTTTAATTCACAACAGATCATAGGACAAATATCAGCCATTGAAGGTTAGACATTTTTTTCTATTTCTTTGAAAATATAACATTTATAAATTGATGGCATTAACATAACTCCACAAAATATGGACAGGGCCATTTCTACCACTGTGTAACATCTCCTTTGCTTTTTCTGTAAATATCTGGGAAGTAAGGAGATAAGAATGGGACAACATTCCAAGAAGTTATCTTATGTAAGATTCTACCTACTGAACAGTCCTGGGTCATTTTTGCCAGATTTTTCATTTCATAATGCATCAAATATTTTCTACTGATCAAAAGGTCTGTACTGCAAGCAGCCAGTTAATCACTTGAACTCTTCTTCTACTAAGCCATGTTGCTGTGAGAGATACAGTATGTGGTTTAGCATTGTCTTGCTGAAATAGGCAAGTCCAACCCTGAAATAGATGTCGTCTGGGTGGAGCATATGTTGTCCTAATACCTCAATATTATGCTCAGTAGTGATGGTGCCTTTCAGGATGTGTAAGCAGCCCATGTCATAGGAACCAATGTAACTTCATACCAAAAAAGATGCATGCTGTTGAATTGTGCACTGATAATAAGATGGATAGTCAATCTCCTCTTGTCCACAGAATCCATTGTTTCCATAAAGAATGTCAGATTTTTATTCATCTGACCATAAAAACAGTTACCTATTTGGCCTCAGTTCACTTTAAATGAGAAATGAGCTTTAGCTCAGAAAAGACACAATGTTTCTGGATTGTGTTGATATATTGCTTTTTCTTTGCATGATAGAGCTTTCACTTGCAATTGTGGATTGCACAGTGAATTGTGTTTACAGACAATGATTTCTGGAGGTATACCTGGCCCATGCAGAGATCTGCATTATCGCATCATGCCCATTTTTATTGTAGTGTCGCCTGAGGGCCTATCGAACACACACATATAATATTAACCTTTGGCCTTGTCCCTTGTGCGCATGGATTTCTCAAGAATGTCTGAATCTTTTGAGGATGTTATGTACTGTAGATGGTGGGATATTCAAAGTCTTTGCCATTTTACATTAAAAAATATTTTTCTGAAACTGTTCCACAATTTTTAGTTTTAGTTCACAAATTGGTGAAAATCTGACCACCTTTGCTTCTGAAAGACTCTGCCTCTCTAACATGCTCTTTTTATAGTCATCTAACTTGCTGGAAAACTGACCCAACAGGTGTTCTTCATTGGTACTACTTACTTTTCTAGCCTTTGGTTAAGCAAGTACCAACTTTTTTGAGATGTGTACTGCCATCAATTTTTAATTGAGTTTTTTTTTTTCCCATTGGGTTGTAAACTGTTTCAGGGGGGGAAGCCTGGTGACAGACTGATCTTACAAAGGTTGTTTACAACAGGCAATTTCCTCTTTCACATCAAATTAATGTCTGATTGTTGTGGGCCGCATCACTAGACTAATTAGGGCTTGTGAGCTGCCCACCCTCTCAAGAGTAGTGGTGTTTCCAGCAAGCACAGCAGCGTAGTGCCTCTCCACTCGAAATCTACAAGCCCATTGTCACATGTCAGTGAAATATGAGCTGCATTTAAATCGTAATAGGAGACCTAACCATTTTCCAATCAGAGAATGTCCCATGTTTCACGGACATGTGAAACCATCCTCACTGATGACAGCTAAATAAAGCTACATCAGCCCCCCCAAACATTGAATGGACCAGCAAGATACATGTTCAATTATTTCACCATTCACAATTCTTTCTACTTGAAGAGCCCTGTAACTCTATTCATGTGATCTATATGTAGTGGGTATCCAAGAGGTGGTAGCCACAGGAATCAGATGCATCACTTAAGGTATGCTCACACAAGCGTATGACTCGCGCGAGTCTCGCATTGCATCACTCGGCGCGTCCGCACACTCTCCAGACAGGAGCACGTGAGCATCATTGAAAAACATGCAGCCGACCCCCTCCTGTTAGGAGAATGTGCGGCCGTGCCAGGCGCTGACTCAGTGTGAGACTCGCTCGTGTGAGCATACCCTAATTCTGTAAATAAGTGAATATTTTCTATTGTGGGAAAACCTATTTCACACTTTAAGTAACCTGAGAGAAAATGTTCCTGCAGCTTTCTATTCTAACGCCACAGCTAAGAGTTTTAATTAGATCGAATTAACAGTAAAGTCCTAATTCATTAATGCTGGTGTTTGCAGGCCAGTCAATGGGGGGCGTCCTGCAGTAAGATGTGCCAAATAAGTTTAGAGAAGTGTGCCTTCTAATGAATGTGGCACATTTTCTCATTTTGTGGCCTCTCTAGAAATGTACGTCTGGCGTACGTTTCTACTGTAAATAACTGTTCATTTGTCGGGCCTTCTTCTCCATGCCCTGTCCCAACTCCATTCACTTTGACAAGTATAAAAATTGTTACAGAATTTTGAATTGTTCAGAAGTTCTCTGACATTTCAAATAGTTTTATGCCAAATACATGAAACGTTCTATGCCAAAAAACTGTTGTAAAACACTTTTTTAAAAAAAAAAAAAAAAGTGACTTTTTTCAAGCCAGCTTCAGGCTGTCTCACTAATATGGGCAGAGTTGGTTAGCCAGGGCAGAATGGGGAATTGCTACGCCCGGCTGTCAAATTCTTCAGAACTCTGGTGTTTTTCATGATAGTAATGGTACTCCAGTCTCTGACTAGAGTAACATTTCTGGTGAGGCACACACCACTAATAATATGTGCTGAATTCCTTAACTGTGGTGACCCTTTTAACGAATTCTGTGTTTCTGATTGCTGCCCTTCCAACATTAAGATGCAGTAATACTGAAGTACAAAACGCCAGTCTTAATAAATCGAGGCCAATGAGTTACATGAGAGTAGCATCTACATGTATTATCTGCAAGACTCTTTCCTGTAATTATCATGCTACAAAAATCAAAGTAGAAAAATCTCACATTTGTTAGTAAAGCAGTTTCACGACAAGCTGTATATTACCATAGCCTAATTCACTACTGGACTGTCTCAATACACATGCTATCAGAAGTGACTACATCGCTATATATATCATAATGGAAAGAATCTCTATCACCCAGACTCACTGGTTAAAATATTTATAGCGACATTCTTTTAAAATGAAGCCTCATGAGAGGCCATGTTACGAAAACTTAGCTCTACTGGTTTACACACAAAAACACGGCTAGAGATCATCCATGGTCAATAAATTTGCCTCTTAAAGGCATTCTTTGAAAAATCTAATACAATAAATAATACACATTTAAAATATTAAATATTTTTCTAATTACCTTTATTTAGCAAAAAGGTATGTTTCATCTAGTGCACTCTGTTAGGATTTCAAAGGTAGCAGCTGTCAAATCTGTGCAACTCCCGCTAGAGTTCAAGAGACACCCACGTAGAATGGAGTGCGTGACTCACGAGACAGACGCAATAAAACAGTCCGGCTCAGTGAGATGGATGATCATTCTTTGTCAGCTATCCTATCAGGTTGACTTAGAAGAGTTTTCCAATGAACAAAGTTTGCCTGACTCAAACCCCATAGAACATGTTTGGTGGGATTTGAAGAAAGTGGAGGCAGCACACAAACTCAAGCATATTAGTGAACTGGAGGCCACTGCCGATGTGAAATTGGAAAAGACGACTCAGTCGCGAAACAAGAAGTTGGTATCTGGTTATGCATCACATTTCCAGATGGTCATAACAGCCAAACCGTATTCTACTAAGTAGTACAGAAGTTTGCCCTGAAAGGGTTGACTAATTCTGAATCTGCAGTAGCCATAATATGTGCATTTGGTGTTGAATTTGTAGAAATCACTTGTTATCTTACCTTAATTGTTTTGTAAAATTTACTTTTTATTTTTTTTGCTTTTAGTTTATTGTGAACAGCAAAAAGTTTTTTAAATGTTGCTAATAAGCCTAATTCGTAAAGACTAGTTCAATCATTTTGATTGCACTTGTGTATGGGTATGTGCCCACGTTCAGTATTTGCTACATAAAAATATGCTGTAAGGCTATGTGCCCACGGGACTCTGTACCCGCAGGTACGGTCGCAGGTTTACCGCAGCTGCCCGCCGACATCCACAGCTATTGTTAGCTGCGGTAGTACAGCGGAATAGCTGTGGTAAACCTGTGGACGTCCCGGCCTCTATCTCCATAGTGGAGAGCCGGGATTTCCTCAGGTATTTCCACAGGAATAATTGACATGCAGTTATGTGCGGCTGCGAGACATCCGCAGCATATTCCGCAGCCGCATATTCCGCAGCCGCACATTCTGCAGCGTGGAAACAGACACTCCCCATGTCCCATAGGATAACATGGGGAGTGTCTGTACATGCTGAAACCTGCGGATTTATCTGGAAAATCCAGATAAATCCGCAGGTTTTCCGCGGCAAAGTCCGCAGAAGCAAGCTCCTGTGGGCACATAGCCTAAATATTCATGGGTTGGCAGGAAAAACGTTGCCTAAAATAGTTTTTTTTTAATGCATTTTTTTTCTCATTCAAGTTAGGGAAAAACACTGCAAAAATTGACATGCTGCAGATTTGAAACTTCTTCAACTCTACATGGAAAAATTAGGTAATAAATGCATGTGATTCCAGAAATCGTTACTTTGCTGGAACACTAAAATGGTGATTTTTTTTTTTTTTATGCAGCAAAAATGTAACATGTGCACATACCCCATTACCTATGCACAGGCTAGATCAATATGAGGTGGCTAGGGGACCTTTCTCCTGTATAAATGGGGCAGTAATGAACATTTGCATATATCCCATTACCTATACGGAGGATAGACGATCAATGGGTGGTGGACCTTTCTCTTGTATGAATGGAGAAGTAATGAACATGTGTGACCACTGCTTTATTTACCGTCTTTATGAGTGATCGTCACATGTTTACTACAGCACTTTCTCAAGATTGTTGGGTGTTCTCAAGAGACGGACAACCACCAATCACATACATTCTGCTATATACCTGTTTAGATGGGGGCTAAATTTTGACACACTCTCAAAATATAGCAGTCACTCACATGTGATGTCATTATTAACCATATAATTATTAAACCTACACTACAGTTCAAAAGTTTGGGGCACCCAGATAATTTTGTCTTTTCCATGGAAAATCATACTTTTATTTATCAAATGAGTTGCATAATGAATAGAAAATATAGTCCAGACATTAAGTTAGAAATAATGATTTTTACTTGAAATAATAATTTTCTCCTTCAAACTTTGATCCGTCACAAAATGCTCCCTTTGCAGCAATTACAGCTTTGCAGCCCTTTGGCATTCTAGCTGTTAATTTGATGAGGTAATCTGTAGATAGATATTTCACCCCATGCTTCCAGAGGCCCCTCCCACAAGTTGGATTGGCTTGATGGGCACTTTTTGCGTACCATACGGTCAAGCTGCTCCCACAACAGCTCAATAGGGTTGAGATCTGGTGACTGGGCTGGCCACTCCATTACAGATAGAATACCAGCTGCCTGCTTCTTCCCAAAATAGTTTGTGCATAATTTGGAGGTGTGCTTTGGGTCACTGTCCTATTGTAGGATGAAATTGGCTCCAATCAAGCGCTGTCCACAGGGTATGGCATGGCGTTGCAAAATGGAGTGATAGCCTTCCTTATTCAAAATCCCTTTTGCATTGTACAAATCTCTCACTTTACCAGCCCCAAAGCAACACCAGACCATCACATTACCTCCACCATGCTTGACAGATGGCATCAGGCACTCTTTCAGCATCTTTTCAGTAGTTCTGCATCTCACAAATGTTCTTCTGTGCGATCCAAACACCTCAAACTTCGATTCGTCTGTCCATAACACTTTTTTCCAATCTTCCTCTATCCAATGTCTGTGCTCTTTTGCCCATATTAATCTTTTCCTTTTATTAACCAGTCTCAGATATGGCTTTTTCTTTGCCACTCTGCCCTGAAGGCCAGCATCCTGGAGTCGCCTCTTCACTTCAGACATTGGCACTGGCGTTTTGCGGATACTATTTAATTAAGCTGCCAGTTGAGGACCTGTGAGGTGTCGATTTCTGAAACTAGAGACTCTAACGTACTTGTCTTGTTGCTCAGTTGTGCAGCAGAGGCTCACACTCTTTCTACTCTGGTTAGAGCCTGTTTGTGCTCTCCTCTGAAGGGAGTAGTACACACCGTTGTAGGAAATCTGCAGTTTCTTGACAATTTCTCGCATGGAATATCCTTCACTTCTAAAAACAAGAATAGGCTGTCGAGTTTCACATGACAGTTCTCTTTTTCTGGCCATTTTGAGACTTTAATGGAACCAACAAATGTAATGCTCCATAATCTCAACTAGGTCAAAGAAAGGTCAGTTTTATAGCTTCTTTAATTCAGAAAAACTGTTTTCAGCTGTGCTAACATACTTGCACAAGGGTTTTCAAGGGATTTCTAAACATCTATTAGCCTTCTAACACAGTTAGCAAACACAATGTACCATTAGAAGACTGGAGTGGTGGTTGTTGGAAATTGGCCTCTATACACCTATGTAGATATTGCATTCAAAACCAGACATTTGCAGCTAGATATTCATTTACCACATTAACACTGTATAGTGTGTATTTCTGTTTAATTTAATGTTACCTTCATTGAAAAAAAAATTGCTTTTCTTTCAAAAATAAGGAAATAGCTAAGTGACCCTAAACTTTTGAACTGTAGTGTACCTATAATAAAAACTATTTTAATAGTGATCAATGAGAGGAGTTGTCTGATGAATCTGCGTGGGGTTGTGACATCCAGCCAGGCACATTTATCTGCCTTCATTTGGGTGACAATGTAAGGAACTGATGTCTTAACATGTATGTCTAGAAGCACAAGTGCTTTAAAGAACTACAAAAGAGGTGGGAAACAAAATAACATCTCCATCTAGAGACGCTCCTGGATATGCCCCAGCAAAGGAGGTTAACGCCATTAACAATATCCTCTTAGCAGGCTGTTTATTCTATTCTTTTTATGTACACACGCATGTCACAGAGACATATGAACGTGCTGTCATTAAAAGTAGCAATCGGGCTTTGAGTGTCTGTCCCCATTATGCGCATTTCTTGGAAGACACAAACCAAATAAATAATTGGAGAAGTACGGCCCAGAAATGACAATTGTTATTCATGCGTCTCTTTGTTGGGAGCTGAGATTGAAAGATGTACACTTCAAGTGAAAGCATATCTCTGGGGCGAGATCCTTCAGTTCAAACGTGGTAAACAACTGTTGTTTCTCTGATGCTCACTTTAGTACTGCTGGAGGCAAACTTTCTAAATATTAATAAAATCCTACTGCTAGCAGTATGTACAGATGAATAGGAGGCATCAGGAAGTAAAGCCTTTGGTGACATTTCTGGACACATCTGAGAAATGCTGGAATCAAAGGATTTATATGCTGGGTGGAAGACGGAGGTAACAGATACACGGTGCTTTTTTCTACATGGAAAGCGGGTTGCAGAAAGTATTCCTGTCTCTTGACTTGTAAACTTGTAATTTGCCTCTATATATTTTTATTAAATCTACCTGTCACCAACGCTTACAGAAACATACAGCCGAAGCTGTAGCTAGACAAATCAATATTAGAAAAAAATAAAAAAGATTTACTAATATGTGTTGTCTAAGTGTTCGCTAACACAAATATAATACTACAAAACACATACAGCTGCACACTAAAATGCTAACAATGAATAAGGGAACTCTGGTATTGTATTGTAAGGTAATCTCTGTATACCGGGAACCTAACTTGTAAGTTAGGTTCCTGGTGTACAGAGATTACCTTGCAGTTGTTACTGGGCTCACGTGCATTGGCCAATACATATGCTAAAAATCTCTTTTTTCAAATATTGCTATAGCAGTAATGCAATGCCAGAATTCATTCATTGTTAGCATTTTAGTTTGGAACTGTATATGTTTTGTATTTATAAATGTGTTTTCAGCTAGCACCTGTTCACACCTATTGGATGTATGGGTCAGTCTTTTTATACAAATATATTTACCTGCAATATTAAATGGAAAAGGCTACACAACGTACATCGACTAATATCCTGATGACACCTTCCACTGGACTAAGGGTGGGTTTACACCACCAAACTAGTGACATTAAAGGGAACCTGTGTTTGGTTCTGGGTGCATATTTCTAATCCCTGCCTAAATGTCCCACCCTATAGTAGCATAGATGAAGAGATATTTAGAAAAAGTGTTTCTAATGATCCTTTATGATATGATAATGAGGCCAGCGACTAGTCACAAGGACGTTACTTCCTTTGACTAGTCGACCCCCTTAGCATGTAAGCACGCTCCTGTGGGTGTGCTAACATGCTAATGAATGCACAGCATCAGAGGCCTGATCGCTCACCTCTGTGCTCTCATCTTTATTAAGGAGCAGTCAGACGGCCGTATGACTCGTCCAAGGACCGCACGGCAATGCTCAGACTGGCTGGCGGCTCTATTTCTACGCAGCTGGGGTCAGCAGAGCATAGAGTTGCAATCCTCGAGTCATACGGTGGCGTGATTGTACCCTTAGTTTTCTACTCACAATATTTTTAAGTTACAATCATTATCTTGAAGCAAATTAATATTGTAACATGAGTGAGCATTGGGAGACATTTTGGCATTGTTTTTATTTAAAGTCTTAATTCTAAGAAAAATTCTTCAAACGTTACCACAACCCTAGCGCCTCTTATTTTTATGTTAAAGCACCACTCCTGCATTTTTTTTATTTCAGCACTGGAACGGTCATAGTAACGTAAGGTTCCTGCACATATTCTTACTCTCACCACCACCATTTGCAGCTCTTCCTGGAGCGACTCCTGTCACGCACTGCCATCTTGTGACCAAAAAATTCTGATTGACTAGAAGTCAGAGGTAACAGTCATAAGCTCTCAGTGTAAGTCTATGAGAGCATTGTTCTGGCTCTCATAGACTTACATTTAGTTGTGTCTTCCAGATTTCCCAGCAAACACTGCAGTGCCGATAACAGATAAAGACACCAGCTGGTAAGTATGAAACTAAAGGCCCAGTCACACTAAACAACATCGCTAGCAACATCGCTGCTAACAAACAACTTTTGTGACGTAGCAGTGATGTTGCTAGCGATGTTGCTGTGTGTGACATCCAGCAACAACCTGGCCCCTGCTGTGAGGTCGCTGGTTGTTGCTGAATGTTCTGGGCCATTTTTTAGTTGTTGCTCTCCCGCTGTGAAGCACAGATCGCTGTGTGTGACAGCGAGAGAGCAACAACTAAATGTGCAGGCAGCAGGAGCCGGCTTCTGCGGACTCTGGTAACCACAGTAAACATCGGGTAACCAAGAAGCCCTTACCTTGGTTACCCGATATTTACCTTCGTTACCAGCCTCCGCTGCTCTCAGCTGTCAGTGCCGGCTCCTGCTCTCTGCACATGTAGCTGCAGTACACATCGGGTAATTAACCCCATGTGTGCTTTAGCTAGGAGAGCAGGGAGCCAGCGCTAAGCAGTGTGCGCTGGTAACCAAGGTAAATATCTTGTTGGTTACCCGATATTTACCTTAGTTACCAAGCGCAGCATCGCTTCCACGCGGCGCTGCTGGCTGGGGGCTGGTCACTGGTTGCTGGTGAGATCTGCCTGTGTGACAGCTCACCAGCAACTCGTGTAGCCACGCTCCAGCGATCCCTGCCAGGTCAGGTTGCTGGTGGGATCGCTGGAGCGTCGCAGTGTGACATCTCACCAGCAACCTCCTAGCAACTTACCAGCGATCCCTATCAGGTTGGATCGTTGTTGGGATCGCTGGTAAGTTGTTTAGTGTGACTGGGCCTTTAGCGCAGTGATCTTACATTAATGGTATTACTCTAACAGTAAAATAATAGAAAAAAAAACCACTGGAGTGGTGCTTTAAACATGAAAAGTGACAACTGCCAAAGGTAAAAATGATATAGAATTCTTCTGGACAATTACCTAGAGTACACCTGTGTCTTCCATTGGACTATAAGGATAGAGTATCCATCATAGCCATTATTCATGGTAGGTTGCACACTGTGTAAAGTTTTTATTTTTCTTTATTGTTCACATTATGTTCTGGAAACGTCCTTTTCCCTCTGGCTTTGTTTGTTGATGCCCATTTTCTATCGGTATTGCATTCCGGTTGTAAAGAACGGTAAAATGTCAGAGCTTTATAAACTCATCAGCCATTGATAGATGAAGAAATTAGCTCATTACAATGGATGCTCACAAGAAGAAGCAAATATGGTTAAGAGTAAGGAACTTAGAAACGACAAAATTGTGATTATTAGACAAAGAGAGCATTTGCAAAGTGAAGTCTTGTTGGCTGATTTGTACCACAAAAGGACAATTTGAGAACCAATAATAGAGTCATGGGTGCCAAAGGCTCACTGAATCACAATGGGAGTGAAGATAGCCCGCTCTGGTCAGATCCTACACATGTGCTACTGTAGCACAATTACTTTAAAAGTTTATGTTGGCTATGATAGATACAAAAACATTAAAAACAAAGTGCATCTCATCTTGTGGTTTACGGGAATGTGTAGTCACAAATTGGTCAGAGTGTCCATGCTGACCCCAGTCCATCCTGAAAGCATCTGCAGTGAGCTTCTGAACATCAGGTGTTGACAATGAAGCAATAGAAGACAATAGCCAGAGGATATTAATTTGATACATTCCACTTTCGTAAACATTGTTGCACATCAAATACAACTTTTTCTAATGACATGGCCCTCATTCAACAGATTATTGTGCCCTGCTACTCTGTGGAATGAGGTCAGGAACATGACAAGAAGTCAAGGTGTTGACTCTAAATCTGCTCATCTCAATATGACTGTGGGATGTGCAGGAAAACAAGGAAAATCCATGAAGGCCCCAACCCCCAACTTAAACATCCTGTAGCGAACACACATCTTCATGACAGAAATCACTATGCACATTCAGAGGTGTTGTGGAGCCCATACCCCAATGGGTCAATGATGTTTTGTGGCTTGTGAGGAACTCAATATTAGGCAAGCTGTTTTATTGTTATGGCTAATAGGAGAAAATATAGATAACTATTACCTTTAGAAATTGTACAACTTAACATAGCATACAAATACCAAACTGATGCCTCAAAATAAAAAAAAAAATATTAGTTGGTAGTAAGGATTAACTCAATTGGCGGTCATTGAATAACCTGTTGCCTCAGGTAGACCGTAGTAATCGATGGGCCGTAAGAGATCTGTAATAGATTGCTCGATGCACATAGGCTTCCGTAGTTTTCTGAACTGTAAGGCGGGCTTTGCACGTTGCAACATCGGTAACAATGTGTTACCGATGCTGCAGCGATAGTCCCGCCCCCGTCGCACGTTCGATATATAGTGAAAGCTGCCGTAGCGATTATTATCGCTACGGCAGCTTTACACGCACATACCTGCCGTGCGACGTCCCTCTGGCCGGCGACCCGCCTCCTTCCTTAGGGGGCGGGTCGTGCGGCGTCACAGTGACGTCACACGGCAGGCGGCCAATTGAAGTGGAGGGGCGGAGATGAGCAGGATGTAAACATCCCGCCCAACTCCGTCCTTCTCATTGCAGCCGGGAGGCAGGTAAGGTGAGGTTCGTCGCTCCTGCGGCTTCACACACAGCGATATATGCTGCCGCAGGAGCGAGGAACTACATCGTACCTGTCGCTCCCCCGGCATTATGGAAATGTCGGAGGCTGCAGCGATGATACGATGACGACGATTTTGCGCTCGTTCATCGTATCATCTAGGATTTACACACTACGACATCGCAAGTGACGCCGGTTGTGCGTCACTTTCGATTTGACCCCACCGACATCGCACCTGCGATGTCGTAGTGTGCAAAGCCCGCCTAAGTCCTGTTTACACATCATGTTGCACCGCCGAGAACGATGCTCTTTTGTGCAGGTAATTTTACCTGATGAATGACGCGTAATACCTAATCCACAATTATCTAATTAGTATACCAAAAACGCTTGAAAAAAAAACATTAATAAACTCATATTGATAAACTTTTATTGTTCTAATAAACTTTGATACTATTGTTACCTGTTTAGTACAGCCCTAATTTAATGACAGAAATGCACACAACAAGGTGAGATTGGGCAGGTGACGGCACCGCAGGATCCTGGCAGGAGCTCTAATTAACGCAGTTCAAAAAAGAAATACATTACCGCTTTAAATGGAGAGACATAGTAATGTATTCCTTTGTGTGGATTTTGTTGCAAGAGTCTAAACTGCTAAATATAATTAGTAATAATGGTAGAAAAGGAAAGTGAGTAAAGTAAAAGTGGCAAAATAGCAATAAAAAAAAACAACAAGTAATTACCGTATTTTTCGCTTTATAAGACGCACTTTTGTTCCCCCAAATTTTGGGGGAAAGTAGGGGGTGAGTCTTATAAGCCGAATATACGGGGGGGGGATATATATATATGTATATATATACACACATACATACATACATACACACACACACACATATATATATATACACACACTGCAGGGTCCGCTCTGGAGCGCTGCTGGGGGCAGGTGAACGCTGCGGGCGGCGGTAGTGTTAGATCTCCTGCTTCCGCTCATATAATATGCACAGCCACTGTCCATCACCGTGGTGCTGCAATCGCACCGCAGTGACGGGCTGGGGGAGCGGCGCATATTATATGTCTCTGCGCCCCCCTGTGTTAGATATGGCCCCCATGCTGCTGCTCATCCTAAAATAAAAAAGCTTTACTTGCCTCCTCCAGCGTGTCTCCCCGGTCTCCTGCTTCCACTGTGATCAGGCACGCAGAGATCTCACTCTGCTGTGCCGATCACATGACCGGCACCAAGAACCAGGGAGTGGAGGAACAGAAGCACGGAGGGAGACAGGAGGGAGATCAGCGATGGAGGAGGTAAGGAAAGTGTTTTATTTTACTATGGGCAGCAGCATGGGGGCGACATCTAACACAGGGGAACGTGTGCAATCAATAGGGGGCCATAGGCAGCACATGGGAACGTATGCAATCCATAGGGGGCCACCATAGGTAGCATAGGGGAATGTGTGCAATCCATAGGGGGCCATAGGCAGCACAGGGGAACGTGTGCAATCCATAGGGGGCCACAGGCAGCACAGGGGAACGTGTGCAATCCATAGGGGGCCATAGGCAGCACAGGGGAACGTGTGCAATCCATAGGGGGCCATAGGCAGCACAGGGAACGTGTGCAATCCATAGGGGGCCATAGGCAGCACAGGGGAACGTGTGCCAGCACAAGGGGGCTATATTCAATATAAGGGGGCCATATCCAGATTAAGGGGACTAATTTTAGGATGGGGGGCTATGAGGGACATATACCCTATATTATTTGTTAGACGGACACTGGCATTATAAGATGGACCCCATTTAACATTAAAAAAAAATCTCTTTTCTTTCACCAAATTTGGGCATCTTATAATCAGGTGCGACTTATAAAGCGAAAAATACGGTACATATGTAAAATATTAAAAATATTGGGAGATCGGAATGCACTGGAAACTAGGGCAATATACCTAAAGAAGGTTCATTATCTTCTAGAGTTAAGTACAAAACAATCCCCTTGAGAAAGAAGCCAACCTCTACCAATCTGGTACACATAGAGAGGGGGAATTTATTAAAATTGTTACCGATAGGGGGCACATTCACCCATAGCCATATCCATTCAGACTCCATCTTTCATTTTTCAAAGTTGCTTGAAAAATAAAAGCAGTTACTTAATATGCCATAATGAATGCGGTTTGCATGTTCCCCCTGTGTTTAAGTGGATTTCCTCTGGATTCTCCGATCGCCTCTCTGACTGCAAAGCTATACTGATAGAGAATGAAGATTCTGACATGTCTGTAAAGCGCTGTGAAATATGTAAAGTATATGACAAAAGTGAGTACACCCCTCACATTTTTGTAAGTATTTTATTACATCATTTCATGGGACAACGCTGAAGATATGACACTTTGATATAATGTAAGGTAGTCAGAGAGCAGCTTGTATAACAGTGTAGATTTGGTGCCCTCTAAATAAATCAACACACAGTCATTAATGTCAAAACCACTGGCAACAAACGTAAGTACACGCCTAAGTGAAAATTGAGAATTTGTGCACAATGACAATATTTTGTGTGGCCGCCATTATTTTCAAGCACTTTCTTAAAGGGAACCTGTCATCAGAAATTTCGCCCAAAAGCTAAAAGATTCCCCCTCTGCAGCTCCTGGGCTGCATTCTAGGAAGGTCCCTGTTATTATTGTGCCCCATGTGAGACCAAAATAAAGCCTTTATAAAGTTCTACCTTTTTGTATGCAGCTTCTGTAAATCCGACACGGGGGCGGGCTCTCTGCCGTCCGTTATTCTGCCTCCTGGTCCTGTATGCCGCCCCCATCGCTCCTTTCCATATCTGATGCACCGCCCACTGCTCCAGCCATCCCCGTGCATGCCCAGTGCCAGTCTCACAGGACTGAGCACTGTGACTGCTGGTGATGTGTGCGCAGGCAAGTGATTATGGACGGGGCTGTGACTGTTATCAGCAAGTACCCGGCCATAATCTCTTGAGCGCGCAAACCTCTCCAGCGTCACACTGAGCTCAGTGTAGATGCTAGACTGTATGGGCTGCTTCCAGGGATGACGTCCCTTTGTCATGTGATAGTATTTCGAACACGCCCCTATCACATGACAAAGGGACGTCATCCCTGGAAGCAGCCCATACAGTCTAGCATCTACACTGAGCTCAGTGTGACGCTGGAGAGGTTTGCGCGCTCAAGAGATTATGGCCGGGTACTTGCTGATAACAGTCACAGCCCCGTCCATAATCACTTGCCTGCGCACACATCACCAGCAGTCACAGTGCTCAGTCCTGTGAGACTGGCACTGGGCATGCACGGGGATGGCTGGAGCAGTGGGCGGTGCATCAGATATGGAAAGGAGCGATGGGGGCGGCATACAGGACCAGGAGGCAGAATAACGGACGGCAGAGAGCCCGCCCCCGTGTCGGATTTACAGAAGCTGCATACAAAAAGGTAGAACTTTATAAAGGCTTTATTTTGGTCTCACATGGGGCACAATAATAACAGGGACCTTCCTAGAATGCAGCCCAGGAGCTGCAGAGGGGGAATCTTTTAGCTTTTGGGCGAAATTTCTGATGACAGGTTCCCTTTAACTCTCTTATTCACTCTTCACAGCTTGCCAACTGGAATCTCTCGGCTCAAGATCTCATCTATGTATACGGCGCCTTCTGTCCATTGATCTCCCAGCAGCAGACATAAGGAAAATGGCGCTCGGAAGTGGAGCACACGCAGATGAGATATCTTGACTTCTCATTGAGTCGATAGCTCAATCTGCAGAAGCACTGACTCCAGGCGCCATTTCTTTGAAGCCCGTACCGGCAACAGTTTCTGAATGTTTCCTGCCTCACAGTGTCCACAGTCAGTATCTGTGACGCCCGCAGCATCGCCCTACTTCACAACCGCCCCTGCCTCCTGTGATTCTGCTCCACCTCCGCTGCCGCCCCTTCTCCCCACCCAGTAAGACATCACCGGATTATAAGACGGACCCCCCCTTTTTTGTGAGGGGTGCTCTCACTTTTGTGATCTACGTGTAAATGTAAATACATTTTCTTTTGTACCCGTTTTGATAAATCTTCCTGTCTCTAATTCATATTATTTATTTAATGGGAAACGGTCATCAGATTCATGCTGCCGAAACCACAAAAAGTATGAGTCAGACCTTTGCTACATAATTTCAGCTAGGTATATTTTTCTCTAAAACACTCCAGCGGTTTTGAAAAAATATATCTTTAACCCATTCATGACCAATGACATATTTACATCATCCAAAAAGATTTGGTGGGCACTCCGCAATATCAAAATGGTGGTGCTTAGTAGTAGAAGAAAGTCCAATTCAATATATATTCTACGACACTCAAAAGCTTTTAGAACAAATTAATTTGTATTTATGCTTGTGCTTTAGGTCTATATATTTAGAATATATATTGGATATTTACATCATTGGCTGTGTCCCTGCCTTTGATGCCGACTCACAAACTGAGTCTGTATCTTTCCCCACAATTCATTTTTTGATTTAATCAGCTATCAAGTGCCTCTAACAGCCATGGGTGTATCAGAGATCCCCCTGCGGCTGTTAACTGTTAAATGCCATTGTGAGTCACTGACAGTGGCAATAAACATGAGCAGACAGGAAGCGTGTCATTGATCCCACCCATCACGTGATCGTGGGGCAACAATGAGTTGCCATGGCCGCTGGGGTTTGCTGAAGACCCCCGTGTCTGTCATTACGATCCATCTATGAACATCAGCTGCGCTAATAGATTGTAATTTCTGCTATACAAAGCAGCGCTGATGCAATGCTCTTTCTAGCAGAAGATATCGGACAATAACAGCATCAAGTTCCCTAAGTGAACTGTTAAATACGTTTAAAAAAAAAAGTTTTTAAAAATATTAAAGATCAAAACACCCCCCTTTTGTCCCATTGAAAATAAAATAATAGAAATACACATTTGGTACAGTGGAACCTTGGTTTACAAGAACAATCCGTTCTGGGAGTGTGCTTGTAAACCAAGTTACTCGTCTAGCAAAGCAAAATTTCCCATAGGAAATAATGCAAGCTCAGACAATTCGTTCCACAACTTGTTCAATGTCCCATCCTGGTCCATTCTACACATGCATAAACACACACAAAGACGCACGCACACACGTATTATGCTCACCTTACCTTCCGTTCCATCAGCGGACTCCAGGTTCTTGTAGTTCGCTGGTGCAGACAGGATGTGTATCGGGTAACTATCGCGACCGATGCAAGAGCTTCCGCCGCCAGAGAGCTGACGTCAAAGGCAGGAGACGCTTGCCTCTGATTGGCCAGTGCGCTGCCTTTGAGTAGCGGCTGACAGCGGAAGTTCCTCCATCGTCGCAATGGTTACCCGATACACATCCTGTACAGGCGAACTACAAGAACCATGAGTCCGGCGATGGAACGGAAGGTAAGTTGAGCATAATATGTGTGTGTGCCTGTTTGTGCAGACTGCAAGAGCGGGTCAGAGTGCGGTGAAAATACGGAACCGGAAGTGTGTGCGGTATTTGCTCGTACAGCAAAGCTTGCTCGTAAACTGAGTTATAAATTTACAGCACGTTTTGCTCGTGTAGCGAAATGCTCGCAAACTGGGTAACTCGTAAACCGAGGTTCCACTGTAGTGCAGTGTTCAAAAATGTACCATTAAAATATACAATTAATCTGATTGGTAAGCATTTGAACGAGAAATAAAAATGCAAGAATTACATTTAATTTTTGAATTGCCGCAACATTGCAAATTAAAGGTGATCAAAGCATCGTATCTACCCCAAAATAACATCTTTAAAAACGTCAGCTCAGGGTGCAAAAATTAATCCCTCCCACAATTCCAGATCCAAAAAAATGAGAACGTTACGGGTCTCAGAAAATGGAGACAAAAGTGAAAAAAATACTGTCACGAATTTCAGAATTTTTTTTCACCACTTTAAGAATTAATTAATTATACGAGTTCGGCATCTGAGGACTCATACTGACCCGGGGAATCAAATTGCCAGATCAGTTTTACCATATAGTGAACATGGTAAAAAAATAAATAAATAAATAAATCACAGTGGAATTGCACTTGGAATTTTTTGATTGCTAGTACACTATGTGGCAGAATTAATGTTGTAGATCAAAAGTACAATTCATCCCACAAAAAACATGTCCTTGTATAGCTATACTGATGGAAAAATGGCTTTTGGAAGAAAGGGAGGAAAAAACAAAACATAATAAACAGAAAATCACCAGGTGGTGAAGGGGTTAAAGAAGCGGCTGCTGCAGGTGATGACTAGCCTCCCACTATGGGAGAGACCTGTAAATCACATAGAAAGGAGCTGAGAAGAGGCGGCTGTGGGTGGTGACTTCCTACTCTCTCCCAAAAAAGAAAGAAAAGTCTTCACACTAGTTTTCTAAAATGTTAATATCCTCTGGCAAAGATTATTTATTTCTATATGTTGTGGATGCCCCAAATTGTCAGATTTTATTTTTTTTTAAGAGGTAAACAATTTCTTTAACCCCATCCTGACTGGGCATTTCACCATTTTTTGTACTTTTGTTTTTTCCTCCACTTCTTCCAAGAGCTATAACTTTTTGTTATGGCTTGTTGTTTGAGGTATGAATTGTACTTTTGAATGACACTATACATCTCAGAATGATTAAGCCAATACCAAACATGCTTTGTTGGAAAAAACCCCCCATAAATTTGGAAATAAATAAAAATTTGCCTGTAATACCATTTTCGAATAAATTTTAAAGTTTTCAATTTTCGGATCATAGAGCTATGACCAATGAGCCCAGTCTTTCTTCTCCCCACCTTCGTATGGTTATGTAATTAATAGGAAGGTAGCACTGTGGCTGCCACTCACTTCTTGTTAAATACTTAAGCGTCTGAAGGCGGGGAGAAGAAAGACGGTGCTGATTGGTCGCAGCTCTATGTCACATGGGCGAGAGTTCCGACATTACTGAAAGTGTTTTGGCACCGGAAGAGAGTATTGGCCTTGTTACATTTATGGGTGTGAACAGGGGGAATTACAAGGGTTGTCCTACTAATGGACAACCCCTTTAAATCACCATTCCAGAGGTGGAAAAAACAAACAAAAAAACACTGGGATGGTGCTTTAATTTTTAAGGCTATGGGGGGGGATGATGTGAAGTTTTGTGTTTTTTTGGTATTTGCTTTCATATTTTGTAAGACTTTTTTTTTACTTTCAAACGTATTTTGAAGTCACCTTAATCACAAGTAATCAGCTGATTGCTTGTGCTATACAGAGCAATACAACATCATTGCTGTATGTAGCAAAAATCATTGTCTCCTATGAACGCCAGCCACGCTACAATAACAGGTATGGGAGTCTTCAGGAGACCCATGGATATCCTGGGAACCCATTGTTGCTGGCAAGCAACCTGTAAATACAGATGCCATGTCCCTTTCATTGGTTACCAGACAAGCCATATTTATAGTAGCGTCTGTGCATTGTATTGTAGCTTTGTCCTATTTACTGTCATCAATCACTTTAAAAAGTATTAAAGGGGTGGTACAATACCTAAAATGTATTTTCTCACTATCTATCCATACCCCCTACTCGCTTGTGTTATTATTTTTATTATAAAATTCCCTACACTTCTCCCTAATTTCTAAAGGTGTTTTCTTAACTGCACTTTCTGTGATGTTTCATGTGAGAGGAGTCTCAAATGTTAAGTCCCAGAAGGCTGGGGCTGCACTCACTCCCCGCATCATCCATTGCTCCTCCTGGAACAGGACGTCATTAGGCGGCAGTGCTGCTGTTGTTTACTAGTTTCTTGCATCACCGCCACCTCTAGAGATGTCCTGGATGATTGACTTGACATGCTGCGCCTTTCTCGGCCACTGCTTCTGTTTGTGATGTGAAAGACGTCCCCTTTAACCATCTTCTGTCAGATCTCTGAAGTTACTTGTGACAGATTTATCATTAATTTTAACTATAGTATACCAACAGCTAGTTTTGGCAGCTCTTTACATCATATGTATTATGACCAACAACTAAGGTTGGTGCAAATTGATTTGCAGGACGCGGTCCAGCAGCCAGGTCTTTATTCTGGGGCAGTTGGTTAGGAACCCAGAGAACTACCTCCTATCTCTTCTTCTAATTAGCCAATCTGGAGTGATGTCACATGTGTGTCCCACCACATAAAAGAGAGGAGCCATGGATGCTGTTAAGTAAGAGGCGGTTCCCAGGGCTCCCCTCTGATTGCCACAGATTATTGACTTGGACACTGGACCATGTAATTTGAATGCATTAATAGCATGTCTACCAAGAACCAATGCCGTAATACCTACACATGAACTCATGAGTAACAATGTTAGGCTATGTGCCCACGTTGCGTACTGGCCCTGCAGAAATTTCTGCAGTGATCTGAACAGCACACGTGCGCTTCAAATCGCTGCAGAAACAGTCCGTAATGAAAAAAAAAAAAGCCGATTCCATGCGCTCTGACTGCAGCCCCTCCCATAGACAGAGCGGGGGCTGCAGACAACGCGCAGGAAAGAAGTGACATGTCACTTCTTAGAACGCATGCTTCGGGCAGCAGCCAAAGCGCTGCGCTCTAAGCGCCACGTGCGCACGGTTCCTGCATAATCTTCACAGATTATGCTGGGGACGCAGGACGTATGCAGTTACGCTGCGGTGCAGATCGCAGCGTAACTGCATGTAATTACGCAACGTGCGCATATAGCCTTATAGTCAAATACTAGCGGATATTGTTTTGCAAACCTGGAAGTCACTGAGCAGAGAGCTCTTGCTGTGATATCGAAGTAGTTTGAAATCACTATTAGAGATGACTGCACCTGAACAGTTATGTTTGATATTCAAATTGAACACAGACTTTACAAAAATATCAGTGTTTGAGTTTGGAGTTCAGGCGCTTTATGTATGCAAACCACCCAAGCGAGCATTGTTGTGCTCTGGTACGCTCAGTGCTCGGCCCAGTACGAGCAGCTTGCAGTGTTTGAATGGCTTGCACTGTGAGGGAGGGGAAGGATTTAGTGTGTACTAAAAAAAAAAACAAAAAATCCTGCCCTCCCCCAGAAGTGTTCTGTTTATGGATGGCTGTAGGTGAGCGGAGATACAAACTGCCCAATCAGTGACTTCCAATGGAGTTCAGATGAACCCACCGAACCTGAACTTCAATGGGTGTGCTCATTTCTAATCACAATGTATATTATTTTAAAGTTTACCAAGTACTAGTCCTGGATCCAAAAAGTTGATAAAATTACAGCAACTGATGTAAAAATGTCATAGCTTTATTCAATTATAGCTAAAAACCCCATGTGATGCAGTTATGAACATCCCTACGCATTTTGGGTGTGTCCACCCTTAGTCATAGGTACAAATCTAATATTACAACAAATATTTACAAACCAAAACGACCAATGGGCATAACTGGAGGAAGCACATGACCGGGAACTAATAATGCCAGATCATAAACATGAAGTGGGAGAGACCATAAAAGAGTTAAATACCCGTTAGTTTATTAGAGTATAAGAAAGATGTGCGTATTGTTGGTCATTGCCATTATTTATGACTGAGACACACTATCCTCTAGCAATAACATCTATTCTTTCCATGCACATAGACACTTGCCTCGTACAGCAGTGGTACAGTTCAGCTTTAAACACTCTTACCTTTCTACTACAAATCTGTGCAGAATATCCATCACGTTTTTTTCCAAATACAATTACGACACGTTACATTTTGCAGTGATTTACATGTGCAAATCAGCAGCTAAGACTCCATTATAGAGTGAATTTTTTGTTTCTGAAGTGTTCAAGTGATAGTACACGGCTTTCTCGAGGCATTCTCGATCATCCTGAATGAACTCCAAATGGCTTCCTGCCGGGTATTCCAGCAGGATTACAAGAAGCTATAGCTCAATGTCATTTTCAATGTGGAGCTTCATAATTAAAGGTCAAATAGTCACTTCATCCGCAATCAATCAATAGAAGAAAAGTACTAATATCAAGCACTAATCAATCAATGGCAAAGATACTAATAAAAGAAATGAATCAAGAAAGGGCTGTGCATGTTTGGATCTACTCCTCTTCGCCTGCTGCACAAACCAGAGTATGAAAGAAAGATTTAGCGGATGACACTAATGTCTCTCTTATTACGGTTGTATCTGTCTCCGATCTAGAGGCACTGCTACATCTCCACCTGAAATGCTGTATTGTTTTGTTAGCTTATCTCTGCTTGTTCATGTATCAATTTCTCACTGTAGTATAGACATTTGTGAGATTTGGATGGTGCTTCCATTTTAACAATCACATTTTAGCGGAGATAAATAAAGAGGGGCTCTCATTTTTCAGCCTGGTTTACTAACACAGCAGTGATCTGATCTGTAAGGGCCCCATACACAGTAGACTAAAGTTGGCTGAACCTGCTGATATCAGCGGGACTGAATTACAGTGTAATATGTATGGGGGCCTCCCAACTCTTCAACTCTTCCTCCACAGAAGTTATTGGGGGGGGGGGGGGGGGGAGGATCCCATTCTTACCTACCAGACAGACATCAATCCTCCTATCTCACCGCTGTGTCTCCTGTTAGTCACATGACATTGTTATTTTACATTACTGTACTGCTCAATAGCTGAAATGGTCAGGTCATGTGACCGACAGACTCAGTGGGAATATAGGAAGAGCAGCGCCGGTCCACAAGGTAGGTATATATTTTTTTCATTCTCTGCTACATAGTGGAGCTAAATGAGTAGAAGTTATCTAATATTGGATAAGACCTTTTACACAGGCCAATTATTGGCAGAAGGAGCATTAATGAGAATGCTCGTTACTGGTCCATGCACACATGGCAGTGATTGGCTGGAAAATTAGTAAATATTTGGTCAATGGCTGATCCCATGTTTACTGGGGCCTAAAAATATTCTTTGGTGACAACACACCTCTCCTAATGAGGGAATGTGCTGTTGATAGCATGCATATTGTAATATTGTATGGGGAACTACCGATTGTACTGAGTGAAGGAACCTTTAAAAGGGAACCGGTTACCAGATTTGGCGACTATAAGCTGTAACCACCACTGAGCTCTTATATACAGCATTCCAGAATACTGTATATAAGTGCCTAAGCCGGTCTGTATAATGTAAAAATCAATTGAATTATACTCACCTAGGAGAGAGGTGGTCTGGTCCGATGGGTGTCGCTGCTCTCCAGTCCAGCACGTCCTCTTTGCAGCGATCTTCGTCCTGATTCTACTCACCCCAGTATGGATGACGCGTCTACGTCATCCACACACGCCGTATTGCGGACCTGTGCAAGCGTACTTTGAACTGCCCTGCTGAGGGCATATCTACAGTTAGGTCCAGAAATATTTGGACAGTGAAACAAGTTTTGTTATTTTAGCTGTTTACAAAAACATGTTCAGAAATACAATTATATATATATAATATGGGCTGAAAGTGCACACTCCCAGCTGCAATATGAGAGTTTTCACATCCAAATCGGAGAAAGGGTTTAGGAATCATAGCTCTGTAATGCATAGCCTCCTCTTTTTCAAGGGACCAAAAGTAATTGGACAAGGGACTCTAAGGGCTGCAATTAACTCTGAAGGCGTCTCCCTGGTTAACCTGTAATCAATGAAGTAGTTAAAAGGTCTGGGGTTGATTACAGGTGTGTGGTTTTGCATTTGGAAGCTGTTGCTGTGACCAGACAATATGCGGTCTAAGGAACTCTCAATTGAGGTGAAGCAGAACATCCTGAGGCTGAAGAAAAAAAAAAAATCCATCAGAGAGATAGCAGACATGCTTGGAGTAGCAAAATCAACAGTCGGGTACATTCTGAGAAAAAAGGAATTGACTGGTGAGCTTGGGAACTCAAAAAGGCCTGGGCGTCCACGGATGACAACAGTGGTGGATGATCGCCGCATACTTTCTTTGGTGAAGAAGAACCCGTTCACAACATCAACTGAAGTCCAGAACACTCTCAGTGAAGTAGGTGTATCTGTCTCTAAGTCAACAGTAAAGAGAAGACTCCATGAAAGTAAATACAAAGGGTTCACATCTAGATGCACACCATTCATCAATTCCAAAAATAGACAGGCCAGAGTTAAATTTGCTGAAAAACACCTCATGAAGCCAGCTCAGTTCTGGAAAAGTATTCTATGGACAGATGAGACAAAGATCAACCTGTACCAGAATGATGGGAAGAAAAAAGTTTGGAGAAGAAAGGGAACGGCACATGATCCAAGGCACACCACATCCTCTGTAAAACATGGTGGAGGCAACGTGATGGCATGGGCATGCATGGCTTTCAATGGCACTGGGTCACTTGTGTTTATTGATGACATAACAGCAGACAAGAGTAGCCGGATGAATTCTGAAGTGTACCGGGATATACTTTCAGCCCAGATTCAGCCAAATGCCGCAAAGTTGATCGGACGGCGCTTCATAGTACAGATGGACAATGACCCCAAGCATACAGCCAAAGCTACCCAGGAGTTCATGAGTGCAAAAAAGTGGAACATTCTGCAATGGCCAAGTCAATCACCAGATCTTAACCCAATTGAGCATGCATTTCACTTGCTCAAATCCAGACTTAAGACGGAAAGACCCACAAACAAGCAAGACCTGAAGGCTGCGGCTGTAAAGGCCTGGCAAAGCATTAAGAAGGAGGAAACCCAGCGTTTGGTGATGTCCATGGGTTCCAGACTTAAGGCAGTGATTGCCTCCAAAGGATTCGCAACAAAATATTGAAAATAAAAATATTTTGTTTGGGTTTGGTTTATTTGTCCAATTACTTTTGACCTCCCAAAATGTGGAGTGTTTGTAAAGAAATATGTACAATTCCTACAATTTCTATCAGATATTTTTGTTCACACCTTCAAATTAAACGTTACAATCTGCACTTGAATTCTGTTGTAGAGATTTCATTTCAAATCCAATGTGGTGGCATGCAGAGCCCAACTCGCGAAAATTGTGTCACTGTCCAAATATTTCTGGACCTAACTGTAAGTACTGTAATGTGGAAGCACGAGGAATGGTTAAAAAGCACCCTCACATGCACACTACAATACTTTGATCTGCCCCAAGTAGGGCAGATCAAAGTGCGCCTGCGCAGGACCTCAATGGTCGGCTAGTGTGGATGACATAGACCGTGTCATGTATACGAGCCTTAGAAGAAGGAGGACGGCGATCGCCGCAGAGAGGAGGCGTCGGACCGGAGAGCAGCGTCACCCATCGGACCGCAACTTAGGTGAGTATTATAAAAGTGTTTTTTACGTTGAACACAGCGGTCTGGGCTCTTATATAAGCATTCTAAAATACTATATATAAGAGGTCACTGGTGGTGGCCGCAGATTGTAGTTGCCAAATCTGGTGACAGGTTTCCTTTAAAAAGTGTACCTGTTGTTTCAGGTGACAGTTCAGAATAAACTGTGTTGTTTGTATACATGACATGTTTTCTGCCCATGTCATGACTTCCATTCAGCTTTCTCTTCTTTGCAGACTCTCTAATTTTTAATTGTCTCTGAGCTGGTGGGTGAAGACTATCTGCTATGGTATCTCCCATACTCTACACACAAGAGATAAATTCCTGCTCTTCCTTCTTTGCAGCACACAGACATTATTGACGACAAAATGTAGTTTTTATGCATTTTTAAAAAAACTATCTAGTAAGGAAAAATCTCCATTCCTATTGCCCCAAATGTTTTGTATTCATAGGATAGTAAAAAAAAAAAAAAACACATTACAAAAAATACATATTTCATTCAGACTAACTTACCTAATGTGAGTGATTTATGTGTTGAACAAAATACTATTGCAACTGTATCTGCTGGTGTGAAGCCAGTGTTTTTACTGCAAGAAAACAAAATAAAAAATTACAATTCTAGGTTACTAGTTAAAGCTTAAATGCATATACCGTATACAAAGAAAAAGAAAATGGTTTCAGCCATTAAAAAGGGTTACAATAGAAAAGACAAGCAAAATGCTTGTTGGTTGAGTTAGAAGATCTTTTGTGTTGCAGAAAGTATCATCGTTCTCTGCAACACATCGATCATTCTGTGAGGCCAAGAATGGTGGCAGCCTATGTGCCCTGAACAATCTATTGGGCTATATCCGCACACTGTGTTCTTGATTTGACAAAAAAAAAATGCACTCTCTGGCAAACTTGACAACTGTAAACACTGCGTTTGCAAAAAAAAAAAAACGTATGCGTTTTCGATGCGTGGAAGTGTGTTTTTTAAAGGAGAAATAAAATATGATAGGATAGGAAAATTTATATATATCTAGAATAGATAGATAGAGAAAATAGACAGAAAGAATAGATATAAATAACAGAATGGCTTGATAGAGCGATACCTAGCTTGGACAGCTGTTTTTTTTTTATTTTTTGGGGTAAAAAAAAAAAACAAAACACCGTGGGTTCCCCCCCATTTTCCATATCCAGCACAGGAACAGCAGCAGCAGGCTGCAACCCTTAGCTGTACCTTGACTGGTTATGAAAAATAGAGGGGATCCCACACTTTTTTTTAACTATTTGATTTATTTATTTAAAAAAAAAAAAAAATGACGTGGGGTCCCTTCATTTTTCTAAAACCAGCCAAGGTGCAGCAGACAACTGTGGGCTAATATTAGGGGGGGGAAGGCCTATCGTTATTTGGCCCTTTCCAGCCTAAAAATAGCAGCCCATAGCCGCCCCATACGTGGCGAATCCATAAGATGCGCCAATTCTGGTGCTTGACTCGGCTCTTCCAGTTGCACTGGTTTGGTGACAATCGGGGTATTAAGGAGTTAATGGCAGCCCACAGCAGCCACTAGGTCCTAGATTAGTGATGGCAGTCGTCTAATAGACTCTGCCCCCATCACTAATCTGTAAGTGAAAGTAAATAAACACATACACCCCTAAAATCCTTTATTTGGAATAAAATACAAAAACCACCCCTGCAGGTCCGAAGTAATCCAGACAAGGTCCCACGGCGATTCAGCTCTGCTACATTCCTATATTGTCACAGCAGCACCGTAGAGCATGTCTGGCTGCTGACAGCAGACAGAGAGACGAGAATGAACTCAGGTGAACCTCTGATGTCAGTGCCGCAACACAGGAAGTAGTGCGCGGCCCACAGCTGTGACGTCAGAGGTTCACCCGAGTTCATTCTCATCGCACAACTCTGTCTGGGTCATGGCCCGATTTGCGGTCACAGGTGGAGGACTTCAGCTGTGACTGGAAATCACCTGAGTGATGGCACCGCTGATCGCACGGCTCACTTCAGTCACTAGGGTGAGTTGCTGTCAAAGGTGGAGGACTTCAGCTGTGGCGGCGGCTAACCTGAGTGATGTCACCGCTGATAGTGCGACTCACTACAGTTACTGCATGGAACTCACAGCGGGCAGTCTTGTTCTATGGCGCTCGCTGTGAGTGTCAGATGTAACAGTGCTGGAAGCGTCGTAGGACCTCGTGTGGATTACGTCGGACCTGAAGGGGTGTTTGGGGGTTAATAAAGTGGTGAAAGAGGGTGGCTTTTTTGTCTTTTATTTCAAATAAAGGATTTTTCGGTGTTCGTGTTTATTTACTTTCACTTACAGATTAGTGATGAGGGGGTGTCTCAGACACCTGCTATCACTAACCTAGGACTTAGTTGCTGCTGTGGGCTGCCATTAATTCCTTATTATCCCGATTGCCACCGCACCAGGGCAATCGGGATGAGCCAGGTAAAGTCCTGGGACTGTCGCATCTAATGGATGCGACAATTCCGGGCGGCTGCTGGAACATGGGTCTCCCCAGTCTGAGAATACCAGCCCTCAGCTGTGAGGCTTTATCTTGGCTGGGTATCAAAATTGGGGGGGACCGCACGCTGTTTTTTTAAAATATTGAAATATTGTACCGTACAATATAGACCCGCCCACCTGTGATTGGTTGCAGACAGACAGCTGTCACTCAGCGTGGGGGCGTGTCTGACTGCAACCAATCATAGGCACCGGTCGGGGAGGAAGGAGTGAATATGAAATGAGCCTAATGAGTGGGTGCAGTGAATATGAAATCAGCTGAATGAGTGGCACTTTCAGAAGTAGGAGACGCTGTGACAGCCACAATGCGCCGGTGATCGGTGAGTATGAAGCAGAGAGAGAAAATGGAGAAACATTTTGGTTGCGTTTTGACACCTCATACATTTCAATGGGTGGAAAATGTGCACAAAACGCAATGATGTGACATGCTGCTTTTTTTAGGCAACCATTTTGACAAATATTTGTTAAACAAAACGCTAAATACAGCAGAAAACTAAAATATAACTTTTAATCATGAATTCTCTAAAAAAAGGAAAGGAAAACCTTGCCTTTATTTAAAATAAAATGCCTCGTGGAGAGTAAGGTACTCTCTAGCCCTTGTAATGTATAAGAGGGCTGGAACACCCTATCACGTGACATATAAGACCACAAAGGCTAATTAGGTTTTACCACTGACCCAGGCACAAATGGTTTAAAATATATAGGCAAACCTTCAGACCTCAGGCCTTTTCACTATAGTGCTGCCCATAATATTGTACCACATCACATCATCAAATACCTCATGAGGGGGATAGGCACAACAGTAACCAGAAGGTGTTAAATCAGCCAATAAGTGCCCAGTAAATCAGGACAAATCGACAAAGTTTCAGGATTAATAATACATTCATATCCCCATTATGCCTTTGTCTGATTAGAAGAAAAATGGAACGATCTCACCCATGTTCGTGTATCTTTTTCCATATAGACAGTTTGTCACCATTAATGGCATATCCACGGGTCCTTATGCTCTGGAACCGGGATCCCTTCTAGTAGTGCAAACTGTCCATCTCCCAAATCCTCCTTCTCCCGACGCGTTTCCTAAATATTATTCTTCAGGGGAGTTTATATGAGGAGATACAGGTTTTAATGAAAAAACCTCTAGTGGGTTCACTATAAAAAGAGAAAAGCGGGATAATAAAAAGGGGAGTTCAAAATTACAGCACCCCAAATGCATCCAATCTTTAGAGAAAAAGAAGAGGAGGTAGGCGACTTACCAGATGGTGACAGCAAGAATCCTCTCCGCTGTACACCTCTGTCTATACCCCATACGTTTAAATGGTCGCCGCTCTCCCGCCAGCGTCTGACGTCACTTCCGCAAAATCGCTCACCACTTCCGCATTACGCGGTGGAGCGCACAAGTGGAACGCAAGTCCATCAGGAAGTGACGTCATAGAGGCCCGGCGCACTCATAACACCTTAGAGATAGGAGGTATGAGTGGGATGCTAACGCGCCCATCAGGTCCGCCCCTTCACTGCATATAGACTGCGCGCTATGTCCCAAACTGTCGCGCATGCGCTAAGTCCATTTAAACGGACATTTTTATATGTTTAGTGCTCATCTGCTCTTATCAACAGGAAACAGATAGCAGGGGTCGGGCCCATAATTACCAGATAATATGCACAAGTTTATAGACCCAGGGAGATGTAAAAAACTCAGTCTCAGAGGGAAGATTAAATCCCAGAAACAGATTGATTGGAATAAATTCTTAAAGAGGGTCAGTATACCAAGCAGCAAAAAAGTGTATAGCCCTGAGAGAGATACTGAAGAGGCAAAAAGTGGCCTATGATAAATAAGAAGGAAAGGAACTGACCAAAATAGAGGCTAAACGTCAATCCCCTGGAAGGTGACATGACCGGTGTCTCCCCCATGAAGCATGTTCACATGCTTTGCCAATGGGGTATCATTCCCTAACCTGATGTCCCTGAGATGTTCTCCTACTCTCCTTCTAAACTCCCTCTTAGTTTTGCCTATGTACTCTTGTCCACAGGAACAGGTGGCTTTATAAATTACCCCTTTCGTCCGACAATTGACAAAACACCGTATCTCGTATTCCTTCCCTGTGTTCTTACTCCAGAATTTTTTTCCTACTTGCACCGCATTACAGGCCACACAGCCATTACATCGAAAGCACCCTTTGAGGCCGCTCCTGAGCCAGTCACAGCCCGTGATTCTGTTGTCCACAAAATGGCTGTGCGTCAGCCTGTCTTGCAATGATCTAGCCTTTCTGTAGGTTATCTGAGGCTTAACAGGGATGAACTTGCCAATGTCTGAATCCATTTTAAGGATTGACCAGTGCCTCTCCAGTACCTCCCTCATAGCCTTGGAACCATTATTAAATGTACATTGCTTGGGACATAGCGCGCAGTCTATATGCAGTGAAGGGGCGGACCTGATTGGCGCGTTAGCGTCCCACTCATACCTCCTATCTCTAAGGTGTTATGAGTGCGCCGGACGTCTATGACGTCACTTCCTGATGGACTTGCGTTCCACTTGTGCGCTCCACCGCGTAATGCGGAAGTGGTGAGCGATTTTGCGGAAGTGACGTCAGACGCCGGCGGGGAGAGCGGCGACCATTTAAACGTATGGGGTATAGACAGAGGTGTACAGCGGAGAGGATTCTTGCTGTCACCATCTGGTAAGTCGCCTACCTCCTCTTCTTTTTCTCTAAAGATTGGATGCATTTGGGGTGCTGTAATTTTGAACTCCCCTTTATATTATCCCGCTTTTCTCTTTTTATAGTGAACCCACTAGAGGTTTTCATTAAAACCTGTATCTCCTCATATAAACTCCCCTGAAGAATAATATTTAGGAAACGCGTCGGAAGAAGGAGGATTTGGGAGATGGACAGTTTGCACTACTAGAAGGGATCCCGGTTCCAGAGCATAAGGACCCGTGGATATGCCATTAATGGTGACAAACTGTCTATATGGAAAAAGATACACGAACATGGGTGAGATCGTTCCATTTTTTTTCTAATCAGACAAAGGCATAATGGGGATATGAATGTATTATTAATCCTGAAACTTTGTCGATTTGTCCTGATTTACTGGGCACTTATTGGCTGATTTAACACCTTCTGGTTACTGTTGTACCTATCCCCCTCATGAGGTATTTGATGATGTGATGTGGTACAATATTATGGGCAGCACTATAGTGAAAAGGCCTGAGGTCTGAAGGTTTGCCTATATATTTTAAACCATTTGTGCCTGGGTCAGTGGTAAAACCTAATTAGCCTTTGTGGTTTTATATGTCACGTGATAGGGTGTTCCAGCCCTCTTATACATTACAAGGGCTAGACAGTACCTTACTCTCCACGGGGCATTTTATTTTAAATAAAGGCAAGGTTTTCCTTTCCTTTTTTTAGAGAATTCATGATTAAAAGTTATATTTTAGTTTTCTGCTGTATTTGGTCCTTGATCATCTAGTTCACCAGTGGCTGCATTTCTCTTTAAACAAAACGCTGCCGAAAAAAAAGCAACGTGTGCATGGAATTTCTGATTTATCATAGAATTTGCTGGGGAAGAAAAACACATGTATTTTGTCAATAACAGTGCAGTTGAAAATGCAAACAAAACGCAAGAAAAAAACGCAACGTGCGCATATGGCCTTAAAGTACGATCTGTGCATATCTGAAATTGGGTCTGCCTGTGTAAACGACCACTAACACTAGAAGTCCCAGAAATTTCGAGCTCCACCCTGAAGTCCCGAAAGAGGGTCAAATGACCCTTTGTCTAAAGTGAATAGAACTAACTAGAAACTAAATGGCTAAACTCAATGGAAAACAACCTCCTGTGGTGCGACAGTAATGACCTTAATTACAGAACAAAAGACTGATTATAGGAGGTTAGCTAAAATACTTCAGGTCATTCGACCAGTCTCTGGGTTCCAAAAGGTAGAAATGTTAAATGACCCCTCTCTGGGACTTCTAGTGCTAACCGGTAAACATGTTGCTGGTCAGTGGTCTTTAAACATTGCACAGTATACATTAACCCTTAAGGCCCCCTTTACACACTGAGACTTTCTAGCGATCCCACCAGCGATCTCGACCTGGCCGGGATCGCTGCAAAGTCTCTGGTGAGTCGCTGGTGAGCTGTCAAACAGGCAGACCTGGCCAACGACGCAGCAGCTATACAGACCTGCAGAATGACCTTGCTGGTCGTTGGGGACGTGTCAAAGCAGCTATTTGAAAGGGAAGTCGCTAACGAAGTCGTTGTGACGGTGTCAAACACACCGATACATGCTGCGCAGCGGGAAACAAAGGACCAAAAAACCAGGTCGCTGATGCATGTCACATACTGCAATGTCGCTGGGGAGGTCGCTATTACGTCACAAAATCGGTGACGTTACAGCGATGTCGCTAACGATGTTGCAGTGTGTGAAGGGGCCTTTAATCTTGCGATTTTTAGCAAATGTTGCAGTGACATTGATTTAATTAACTGCAACAAAAGCCACAGTACTAAACATGTAGAAGAACTAAGCTTCATTTTATCAGATATTTGGAAATGCTGGGTTTAAAAACATTTCCAATTTTTATGAACAAACCTTCTTCTAAGATCCTTCTCCATTAAATAAAACATATTTTATGACTAAGACTTGATGTCAGGTTTGTACAGTATATAACATATTTTTTACCCAGTGAAAAGCGAATCCTGAGATTTTGATTATTCCTCTAACGACTTCTCTGAAAATTCAGGAATAACTCGGAAGAGTCTCTTGACAAAAAAGCTCATCACAAAGTGTCCCTTTACAGCAATCAGTTGCTAACTATAGAGAACCATGCAGTACTGACTTATACAAAACACATGGACAAACTTTACTGACAGGTGGTCATTTAATTACTGGTTTACATAGACAGACTAAAGGAAACAATGTGCATTGAGCGATCTGTAATAGGCTGTCATAGTTATCGGCAGTACGAGTCCTGTTTACACAGGGCGATGCACCATGAGAACAATGGTCTCTTGCGCTGTGCAAAAGACCATTTCACCTGATAAATGAGAGTTTTGCTTTTTATTGGGCGATTGACAGCCCATTTACACGGAGAGATTATCTTTCCCAAGAGCACTCGTTCACAATGATCTTTTAGTGATACACTGTGAAGCTTTAAGACAACATGATGTCTTAAGCTGGTGTCACACTAAACGACAGCGACAACGACGTCGCTGTTACGTCACCATTTTCGGTGACGTAACAGCGACCTTGTAAGTCGCTGTTAATGATCGCTGCTTAGCTGTCAAACACAGCAGAAGCAGCGATCATAAGGTCGCTGTGCTACATGTTCAGAGAGCAGGGAGCCGCGCTTAGCGCTGGCTCCTTGCTCTCCTGCAGCACACATCGGGTTAATTAACCCGATGTGTGCTGCAGCTACATGTCACAGTTCAGAGAGCAGGGAGCCGCGCTTAGCGCTGGCTCCTTGCTCTCCTGCAGCACACATCGGGTTAATTAACCCGATGTGTGCTGCAGCTACATGTCACAGTTCAGAGAGCAGGGAGCCGCGCTTAGCGCTGGCTCCTTGCTCTCCTGCAGCACACATCGGGTTAATTAACCCGATGTGTGCTGCAGCTACATGTCAGTGCAGAGAGCAAGGAGCCGCGCGCACTGCTTAGCGCTGGCTCCTTGCTCTCCTTGCTACAGTATGCATCGGGTTAATTACCCGATGCATACTGCAGCCACATGTCACAGTGCAGGAGCCGGCACTGGCAGCAAGAGCGGAGGCTGGTAACCAGCGTAAACATCGGGTAACCAGGGAAAGGTCTTCCCTTGGTTACCCGATGTTTACGCTGGTTACAGCTTACCGCAGCTGCCAGTGCCGGCTCCTGATCGCTTCATTTCGTCGCTCTCTCGCTGTCACACACAGCGATGTGTGTGTCACAGCGGGAGAGTGACGACCAAAAAATGAAGCTGGACATTCAGCAACGACCGGCGACCTCACAGCAGGGGCCAGGTCGTTGCTGGATGTCACACACAGCGACGGGACGTCGCTGCAACGTTACAGAAAATGGTGACGTAGCAGCGACGTCGTTGTCGTCGTCGTTATGTGTGACACCAGCCTTAGTAATACTGGTTTGGACAAATTCAATAGAAAAAGGTTCTTTGTAGACAATTTGTAACCACTCTTTTAAGGCTCTTTAAATATAGGGACTCCCTATAATAACAGAGAATAGGCATATAAAAATTATGTTCTAAAATGGACCACAATATAGTTCTTGCAACTGGAGACATCTATGGTCATGGCCAGAAGTGTTGGCACCCGTGAAATTGCTCCAGAGAATTAAGTATGTCTCCCAAAAAATTATTGGAATTACACATTTTGTTATACACAGTTATACATGTTTATTTCCTTTTTGTGTACTGAAACAACACAAACAAAAACACAAAAAAAACAAAAAAAACCAAACAACTGAAAAAAGGGCAAATTCGACATAATGTCACATAAAACTTCAAAAATGGGCAAGACAAAATTGTTTGCGCCCCCAACTTAATATTTGGTTGTTCACCCTTTGGAATAAATAGCTGAAATAATTTGCTTCCTATAATCCTCAACAAACTTCTTACATCTCTTAACTAGAATCTTGGAGCACTCTTCTTTTCTAAACTGCTCCAGGTCTCATATTTGAAGGGTGTCTTCTCCCAACAGCAATTTTAAGATTTATCCTCAGGTGTTTAATGAGATTTAGATCCAGACTCATTGCTGCCACTTCAGATCTCTACAGCGCTTTGTTTCCATCCATTTCTGGGTGCTTTTTGAAGTACAGTATGTCTGCGGTCATTGTCCTGCTGGAAGACCCATGACCTAGCATGTGAACTCAGCTTTCTAACACTGGGCACTACATTGTGCCTTAAAATCCTTTGGTAATCTTCAGATTTCATCATGCCTTGCACACGGTGAAAGCACCCAGTGCCAGAGGCAGCGAAACAACCCCAAAACATCTTTGAACCTGCACCATATTTGACTGTGTTCTTTTTTTGGAGGCCTCATCATGTTTTTTGTAAACAGTAGAATGACGTGCTTTATCAAAAAGTTTTATCTTGGCCTTATCTGTCCACAAGACAGTTTTCAGGAGGATTTAGACTTCCTTACGTACATTTTGACAAACTGGAGTCTACCTACTTTATGTCTCTGTGTCAGCAGTGGAGTCCTCGCGGGTCTCCTGCCGTAGGGTTTTATTTCATTCAAATGTTAATGGATAGTTTGACTGGTGCACCCTAAGCCCGCAGGACAGCTTGAATTTCTTTGGAACTTGATTGGAGCTGCTTATCCACCCGCTGGACTTTGCTGCGTTGGAACCTTCCATCAATTTTTCTCTGCTGTCCACATCCAGGAAGATTAGCTACAGTTTTTTTATTATGTTGTGCACCATGGACAAAGTATTATCAAGATCTCTGGAGATGGACTTGTAACCTTGAGACTATTTTGGTTCTTAAGTCCTCAGACGGTTCTATTTTCTTTTTGTTCTCTGTGTTTAGTGTGGCATACCCAGACACACAATGCAATGATTGAGTCAACTTCTCCCCTTTTTATATGGTTTCAGGTGTGATTTTCATACTGCCCACATTTGTAACTTGCCACAGGTGAGCTTGAACAAGCATCACATGCTTGAAACAAAGTTGTTTATCCACAAGTTTGGAAAGGTGTTAACAATTTTGTCAGGTCCATTCTTGAAGTTTTGTGTGAAATTATGCCCAATCTGCCTTTTTTCCTTTTTTTTGTGTGTCAGATCGTTCCAATATAGACAAAGAAAATAAACATGTGTATAACAAAACATGTAATTGCAATAATTTTCAGGAAGAAATACTTAATTTTCTGGAACAAGGGTAGCAAGGGTAGCAACACTTTCAGACAAGACTGTAGATAGATTGATATTTTCATCAAAATGACTAACTTTGAGCTTACCTAGTAGAAAATAGGAATGTTAAAAGCATAAATGCCAGCTGGATAAAGAATACTGAAAAAGAGAAAAACAGATTATGACATATATTATATCAGCAGCAACACCGCAGACACACAGAAATCATCAGTCACAATTCACTAGGACCTAATGACCTCAGGAAGGAACCTGGGATCCGTGAGATTACTGGCTTTATTCTAACAAGATCGAAGTTTCCTGTTATATGTAAGAGAATACAGTAAGCTGTGGAGTCGATAGTTATCATTCAAGCAGCAGAAATAAAAAAGGAAACTAGAAACTTTGTCAACCTTTGGGTATAGCTCTACTGTCATCTTCTCATAATCCTCAATACATCGCAGCTATAGTGCTGAAAGTAGCAATTGTACAGTAGGTCAATAACTACTAATTAAAAGCTATTTACAGAACTTTTCAGTCTGAGCTGTGAGGTCCTTACTTGGTGAGATGGGATCCGTTTACTTGGAAGTGTGGACTTGAATTCTGTGGCCAGTCTGTAAGCCATCTCATCATACGAGGCTTTCCAGAACCCTTAGCACAAAATGCTACTCTTACCCGAAGTGGGCAAAAAATAATAAACGATAAATTATATTGCAGCTGCTTTTCGAATTAAAACGATTAAAAAAACTTTATTCCAAAACATGATAAAGAATGACAGTCCTGGTATATACAAGTAATATACATTCCTTCCTACGTGTATCAAACCACAACCAAGTGTATTATCATCCATTTTTTATCATGTTTGAATCATTTTAATTAGAAAAGCTTCTGAAATAAATATCCTTTATCATTGATCACTCAAATATAGTGCAGTGCAAGCTCCTTAGAAAGTCCTTCCATTATAGAGGTGGTTTACTACTTATTTGTCCGAGCCACATGAATATATTGCTGAGAAACTAGGCTTCCCTCAAATACCTCATGTTGCCAATAGTGCCTGTGAGTGGCGCTATTGTGGTCCACACATCCCTTTCTCGTGACCCCAGGCTCCGTGACCTCTGATGTTTATTGATGTCACGTCAACTTCCAGTTGACCTGACCACCATGGTCGGAGTCACTGGGCCCGTCACAGCCCATCGTTGCTCCTGCTTGCACCACTCTGCAGTGGAGGAGGAGAGAGCAGGGAGATGCTGGGCTGTGACACTCTGTTGTGATGAGTGGCGAAACTCCACCCACAGCCAATCACTCAGGGAGACTGGGGCCGGCCGCGGTGATGTCACGTCAAGTGAAAATTGACACGACATCACTGGACATCAGAGGTCACGGAGCCCTGGGGTTCACGAGAAGGGGATGAGAGGACCGCAATAGCACCACTCACAGGCACTATTGCCAACACAAGGTATTTGAGAGAAGCCTTGCTTCTCAACATAATATCGATGTGGCTTGGAAAAGTAACTAGTGAACCACCCCTTTAAGCTCCCCTCTAAACCTGTAATAATGTTACTGTACTGTTAGTGTGTTAATATAGCCACCCGATCGCCATGTTTTCCACTATTTAATGCTGTTCTGCTCCTCTTTTGAGTTACATGAAGGAGATTCATACTCTGGACCACACTGCGCTGTGTGTGAGAGCTGGAAGCCTTTTTTCTGTAATGTAAGTCTATGGTGCCTCGTTCTGATGCTCCATATACTTTTAATGTAAACACCACTTCAAGATGAGAAAGAGCGCAGTGTGATTTGGAGTGTCTGAATCACCATCATGTGACTAAGATGAGGAGCAGAACAGCCCTGG
>NC_134353.1:214729225-214839225 GCF_048569485.1 Anomaloglossus baeobatrachus | reverse complement strand
AACCTGAATCTCCGTCCAGAGCAGCAGTCGCTATACTCCGAATGTCACGGCTGAACCTTTTCAGCATTTCTTGCTAGTTTAGCATCTCTACAGAGGGAAGTGCAGACTATTCTCACCTTCACATTACATTATTTGGTGTAAATTCTCCCACTGCAAGAGCTCAGCTAAGCTGTGAGATGTATTTTTTCTATGACAGAAATAAAAAGAAGAGCAAAAAAAAGTTCCATCTCTACTTCACGCAGACTCTGGAGTAGAAAAAGTGCCAATATTCTTTCTTGGTGTAAAAGTTGATGCCAATCATGCATGATGTGACAAATGTATCAAAATACTTGCACCCAAAACTATATTGGCAACACATCAATAAATTAGCCATATGTTAAAAGGGTTGTCCATCCCCTAGTAAATTTTCAGCTTGCCACTCTTAAAAGTGTGTAATGTACATAATGTAATCACTTATAGGATTTAACTATGCTCGTCAGTTCCAGCGATTGTCACGTGACCCTTAATATGTGATTTGAGCTCGCATGCTGACTAGCCTTTGTTGAGTCACTCAATATTCTTTTGAGCAAGAACAGAGGCTAGTCAGCCCGTAACAACAAGTAAGCAATTCTTATACTTATGATCGCGTGAGTATCACACGTGGACTAGGGAAGAGTCCGGCGTGAGGCCAAACACATAAACAGGGAAAACACTACAACAAGACAAGGGGTACATTGGGGACACTAACAATGGTGGGCCCTATGGCTAAGGAGAGGGAAGATGGACACCTCCTCCACTTACCTGCCACTGTACCCTGCACTCCTAGCCAGTCCCTATATAGGTTTGTCACCTGTCCGAGCGGGGGACCTGAAGCCCTGAGATGACACTACAATAGTCCCTGGCTAGGGAAGTGGGCAGGTGACACTGCTGCACTAAAATAACACACAGGAAAGGAAGACAGACCGGGGGAAAAACAACAACACACTGCTGCAGTCAGAACCAAGACTGCAGCCACCACAGCAACTATGGCAGAGAGATAACAGCAGCTCCTTTTTCCTCCAAGACCAGAATCCAAATGAAGCAAGAATAACCGGCACCCTCTGCTGGTAGCAGAGGGTATAGAAAGGGACTGGGAGTGGTCCCAAACCAGAAATACGTGGCATGGTAATTGGCTGCTTGATGTCAAGGAATACTGCCATTAAGCCTACAACTGCCAAAGGAAAGGAAAACACGTTTAAATAGCAGCGTTTCACAGGGGACAGTGAGACTCAGACCCAAAACCTGTCACTAAACTCCTATAGCAGAGAGAACTGTGACCGTGACAACTGCTGAAACAGGCAAGCATAGCCGAAACCCAACAATGTTTACAATACACTGTTAGGACTTGACAAGCTGCACGGCTTGTCAAAAAATTTACTCAGGGATGGACAACCCCTTTAATGTGGATAAAATGATCCTACGTTTCATAAAATTAGGGCTGTGTTTCATGCGTCCTAGGCAGCATACTGACTGGTAAGATTTACAATGGCAGAAAATTACATTTTTTTATGCTAGCAAATGATTATTTATACCATAAACTGTATATCACAAAAGTGAGTACACCTCAAATTTTTCTAAATATTTTAATATATCTTTTCATTGGACAACATTGAAGATTTGACACTTTGACACAATGTAAAGTAGTTAGTGTGCAGCTTGTGTCACTATGTGCATTTGGTGTGCCCTCTAAATAACTCAACACACAGCTATTAACGTCAAAACTGCTGACAACAAAAATGAGTATACACCTTAGTGAAAATGTCCAAATTGTGCCCAAAGTGTCAATATTTTGTGTAGCCAAAAATATTTTCAAGCACTGCCTTAACTCTCTTCGGCATGGAGTTAACTGGAGCTTAACATGAAGCTGGTGGAGGTTGGAGACCTTGTGCTCCTCCACCTTCTGTTTGAGGATACTCCACAGATGCTCAATAGTGTTTAGGTCTGAGACATGCTTGGCCAGTCCAGCAACTTTGCCCTCAGTTTCTTTATCAATGCCATGATTGTATTGGAAGTGTGTTTGGGGGTCGTTATTTTGGAATATTGCCCTGCGGCCCAGTTGCTGAAGGGAGGTTATCATGCTTTGCTTCAGTATGTCACAGTACATGTTGGCATTCATGGTTCCGTCAATGAACTGTAGCTCTCCACAGCTGTCAGCACTCATGCAGTCTAAAACCAAGACACTTCCACCAGCATGCTTGACTGCAGGTTTCGTACTCCTCATCTGGTTACCACCACAAACGCTTGACACCATGTGAACCAAACAGGTTTATCTTGGTTTCATCAGACCATAGGACATGGTTCTAGTATTACATATCATTAGTATGCTTGACTTCAGCAAACTTGCAAACTTTCTTGTGCATCATCTTTAGAAGAGGCTTCCTTCTAGGATGACAGCCATGCAGACTAATTTGGTGCAGTGTGCAGCATATGGTCTAAGCACTGACAGGCTGACCCTCACCCCTGTAACAATGCTAGCAGCACTCATATGTCTATTTTGAAAAGACAACCTTTGTATATGATGCTCAACATGTGCACTCAACTTCTTTGGTTGACTATGGTGAGGCATCTCCAGAGTGGAACCTGTCTTGTTAAACCTCTGTATGGTCTTGGCCACCATGCTGAAGCTCAGTTTCATTGAGTTGTCAATCTTCTTATAGCTTAAGCCATCTTTATGTAGAGCAACAATTCTTTTTTTCAGATCCTCAGAGAATTCTTTGCCATGAGGTGTCATGGTTAACTTCCAGTGTCAAGTATGAGAGTGTGTGAGCACTGACACAAAATATAACACACCTGCTCTGCTCATTCACACCCTGTAACACTAATTAGTCACTTGACACCGGGGAGGGAAAATGACTATTTGGGCACAATTTGACCATTTTCACTTAGGTGTGTACTCACTTTTGTTGACAGCTGTTTAGACATTAATGAATATGTTCTGAGTTAATTAGAGGGCACCAAATTTACACTGTTATACAAGCTGTACACTGATTACATTACATTGTATCAAAGTGCTGCTAATGGCACCAAATGGAGGCTTCTTCCTCTCCAACCAGTCCTTGATGTACCTTCGCACAATTTGCAAGAGAGGAGCCTTCAGTGTTGTCCCATGAAAAGATATAATGAAATAGTTACAAAAATATGAAGGGTGTACTCACTTTTGTGATATACTGTAGATTTTACTAATATGAGACTTTTCTAGGTAATAGAGGATAACCAATAGGATTGCTTGGAAATAGTTGACACTATAATCAATTCTCAACAATTAAACTTTGATAAACATTTAAAGTAGAAAAGCAAAAAAAAAAATATGTCAGTGTGCACTTACTGATAAAAATAATCACAACCAGACTGAAGGTGTCCAGATCAATATTTGGGTTAGAAAATGTATCACAAAAGGTTGTGTAGATGATCATGAGAAGGACGCAGCTGCTAATGGCACCAAATGGAGGCTTCTTCCTCTCCAACCAGTCCTTGATGTACCTCCGCACAATCTGCAAGAGAGGAGCCAACAGGTTGTCTCTTTCAGAGCTCGCAGTACAAGGAAACGCAAAATGAACTTGACAGCAGAAAGACATAAAGAGGAGTGAATAATTCCGATGACTGCCACAGCGGATTTCAAAAGCTTCCCAGCCGCTATGGTCTTATTCTGGGGAATTTAACAATTTTAGTGCAACTTCCACTGGGCACCTATAATGAGAGTATATTTTCAAATGAATCAAATCTATCCTTAATTATGTCAAATGTTCTTTGCTGGCTGTCACCGAGACAAGCCCATTAAGACTCCCTGATGTTTATCTCCTCTGCTGATACTAATGGATGTGTGTAATTATCACAATCCCTCTTGCATCAACAGACAATTCTGAGTGCAACTTCAGGAACCTTAAAATTGTGACATCTTCAGGAATTTCATGACGGTAGATAATCGAAAGTGATCCATGGAACACGTTAATATTTAAAACGCCAGGAATGCGCCAGAAGTTTTTAATTAAATTATAACTTATGCTTGAAAAGCAAAAGTGTATGTGTAGGGGGAGTTTAAATAATTCAGGGTCTGAATATCTAGAGTTTTCATGAATCTAAAGATAAATGCCATTTGATTTCTTTTATTCCCCCCCCAAAAAAATGCAGGAAAAGAAATTAATCACCACCTGAGTAATTAATTAGGGGGTGGCGAGATGTAATGACTTAGAAAGTGAAAGCGGAGCATTATAATCTGTGAACGGTTTTACGAGAGACAATATAAAATGTGAAAAGAAACCTCGAAATACAGGTTTAATATAAAAGTGGAAAAAAGGCTGCTTGGTCGGGGCAGGTTTAATGTAGGCTTTTAGTAGGTGCCATTGTATACCGAGCAATGTATGTGATATGCAGCATATCGTGTTGAAAGAGGATGTCATTTATGTAATTTTTTTTAGCTGCTCTTCTCTGAATAGGACATGGTTTCATTTTTTAGTTTCTGCACCTCTCTGTTTGGGAGACTGCCCCTCTTCACAAAAATAAATGTAGTCCTTTTAGGCGGTGTTCACATTGCAGCCCTGTCCTGCGGCAGCATTTCCACTGCACAATCCCTTTATCTTGCAGGGAAACAGAGGTTTCACCTGTAAAATCACGGGGCTATTGAGGAGGCCACGCAATGCTGCGAGTGAAACATAGGTCTCCCTGCAAGATTAAGTGATGCTACAGGAAAACAATGGAAAGAATGCACAGGGCTGTTGTGGATTGAGTCCACTGCATGTGAGCACAGCCTTACCAATTAGGCGTGGTCCTTAAAAGGGTTGTCCATTACCAGGACAAGCCCTTCTGATTACACGTTTCCCCCAGGTAAAATCATAAACCCTATAACCCGTACCGGCGCCGTTCTAGTAGTGCCGCGGTTCGCATTCCTGGCTCTCACGTGACATTGCAACGTCACGTGAGCCCTGTGCCCTGTCAGCGCTGGCTTCTTTCTCTCCGCCTTCAGACCAATCAACAGAAAGTGAGTGCAGCCCCAGCACTCACTTAGTGTTGATTAACTCGTTCGGTCTGAAGATGGGGAGAAAGAAGCTAGCGCTGATTGGATGCAGGGCTCATGTGATGTCACAACCTCCTGTGAGCCCTGGGAACACAAGCCCTGGCACCGCTGGAACGCCGCCGGTACGGGTGATTGGTATAGTCTTTATTAATTTTATTGGGGTGAACACGTGGAATCAGAAGGGGTGGTCCTAGTAATGGACCACCCTTTTAAAGAAGATTCCTATAGATCAGAGTCAATGACCATCCCCACTTAGCTAAAATGATTTACATACTAGGAAGATGGGGCTAGATTTCGGGAATGGAGAGAGAGAGGCATGACTGAAAGAAAAACAATGCTATGTTCAGGAGATCAGTGGCATTAGTACCAGGTAAAAAAAAAATATTTCACACCCTCAAGGAATATAGAGCAATAAAATAGAAAATTGAAGAGCTTCATAGATTAGTAACAGATTAAATATACAACTCTAAAATATTACATTATTTTTAATTGCAAGCGGTCAAGAAGGAATTTAAATGTGAAATAAAAAACAAAAACTGTGAAAACAGCATATTATTTTTAAAAACTTAAATGGGTGTTTCTTGCTTCCCTTCAGTCTTGGATTGAGAGATCTCAAGATTATTGGTGCAAGATAACCGATTGTGGGGAGAAAAACAAATACATTTTGTACTACCCACAATGAAAGAGCCATCTAGCACCAATCATTTGGGATATCACAAGCCAAGAAAGGTAAAGAACACCACATCTGTATGCAGAGATTACCAAATAATAAGGGTTTAGACAGTTTAGTAGGTTATTCAAGAATGCCAATTTCCTTCAACCTCATATGTAAAAGAGCACATTCATCCAAAGCTAAAAATCCAAATCCTCGGAGTACAAACTTCTTGAGACTTTGCCATTCTGTTATGCAATGTATGTGACACAATTAAGATTAAAAAGGTCCAATGAGTTGCCTGGGGATGGCTGGTACAGGCAATGTAGGCGGGCACCGGTCAGAAAACAAACATTCAGGCTATGTGCGCACGTTGCGTACAGTCACTGCAGAAATTTCTGCAGCGATCTTAAGAGCACACATGCGCTTCAAATCGCTGCAGAAAATGTACGGTACGTAGTGAAAAAAAAAAAAAGCCGATTCCATGCGCTCTGCCTGCAGCTCCTCCCATAGACAGAGCAGGGGCTGCAGGCAAAGCGCACGGAAGAAGTGACATGTCACTTCTTAGATCGCGCGCTTCGGGCAGCAGCCGAAGCGCTGCGATCTAAGACGCCACGTGCGCACGGCCCCTGCATAATCTTCATAGATAATGCAGGGGACGCAGGACGCATGCAGTTACGCTGCGCTACAAAGTGCAGCCTAACTGCATGTAATTACGCAACGTGCGCACATACCCTCAGACACAGAAGTAAAAGTAAATGTAATAATAGAGGAGATTTAATTAAAAGACAGCATTTAGGCTATGGCTTCTCAGTGACTTTTCACCAACCACAGGCATTACCAAGACAATTATTAAACATCATTCCCTATGGAGGAAAACGTTGCATGGCAATAACAAGAACTAACAAATGGTCTATTTATATATTTTATTTGCTTATATTGTGCCATGAATTCCACATTGCTTCACAGCAACATCTGACTGTCCCCATTGGGGCTCACAATCTAAAATTCCCTGTCAGTATGTCTTTGGAGTGTGGGAGGAAACCGGAGAACGCGGAGGAAATCCACGCAAACACAGGGAGAACATACAAACTCCTTGCAGATAGTGTCCTTGGTGGGATTTGAACCCAGGACCCATGTCCATGAAATAAATAAAGTTATGTCCAAGTCACGGCAATTAAAGCAATTTTACCACAACACGTGGGTGACCAAATGATACAGTGGAGTCCTAGTATTAGTATTGCAAAGAAATTGATGTGCAGACCTTACATGCCTGTCAAGTCAATAATTCAATAGATAGTAGTGACTATAGAAGAACTTACACATCAGCTCACACCTAATGGCATCTGCTAATTTTATGGTGTAACACAACCATGATGTAAACAGGCAACAAACCCTCAACATGTAAATGGCAGAAATGATATTAGAACTTGGCATTTATCCACATAGGTCTATAGAAAAAAAAAATAAGCTAATTTAGCACTAATCTCTTTCTAAGGCTATGTTCACACTTCCATATACTGTATGTGTATTGTCTTGACAAACAGAAATAACATCCTAGACTGATCCGTTGCAAAACTGATGCAAATGGAAGCGGAGGGGCTTACTGATTATTATGGGGTGCAACTGGGTTTCGAAATGTGTTTATTTTTTTTTTGAGTGGGAAAATGCATCTCATGCTGAACTTTTTTTCTGTTCTAAAACCAGATTGTCAAGGGGTGACTAGTGAGGGACCGAGGGCTCTTATACTAGGGTTAACATGACAACTGCTAACAGCAATAATTCACAAAAACCACCAGTACGTCTAGATCACAAAACCTCAAGAGACCAGTATAGGTAAGCTATAGCTGGCATTAATGGACTAGTCCAGGCAGCATATATAGGAGGGGAGCGAACATAACAGCTGCCCCAAGAGCACGTGATCAAAGTGACTAACAAGCAGCCCAGCAAAGATTAACTCTTGCAAGCCTGCCTAAGTCTGTGGGCCGACGCATGCGTCTCCCTGGGCTGATCACGGTCAACCAGAATCTGTAGTTTCCACAGATCCTGATGTCGCCATGACAGTTGGCGATGCCTGCAAAAATCTCTGAGTCACAGATACATAATTGAACCCAGACAGCCCTGTTTTAATTGATGCGGTCCAACTGGGTGCTGTTTGCACTAGTTATGCAACAAATCCCTTTTGTAAATTCCTCAACACAAACCTTGTTTGAACAGAAATGTGAACACAGTCTTAGTAGTGTAACTTAGGGCATTGTCCGGCATCCCAAAATGTGTCCGATGTCAAATTCAGCTATAGGAGAATGACACGCATTCTACTGTAAGGCTATGTTCAAATGTTGCGTTTTTGCTGCAATTAAAGTTAGTTTAATTCTGCAAAAACACAGCTTACGTTCTTGCACTTTCATTGCTTTCGATGGTGCAAAAAACGCTGGAAAACTACTGAAAGAAAAACAAAAACAAAATTAAAAAAAAACAAAAAAAAAACAGTTTCCATTTCAGTAAGGAAAAAAAAATCATGTGCATGAGATTTCTGGAATCGCATAGCTTTTGCTGCTACAGTGAAAAGCAGCTTTAATTTGCATAAAACCCATGAAAAAAATGCAGCAAAACCGCAACGTGTGAACATAGCCTAATATAGCTTTGAACAATTAATTTCTGCTTTCCAGCCTATGGGCTATGTCTGTCTTTCAGCTGGCCATGGGGCAACACAGCTTGGCTCCTGCCACCAAACTGGCAAGTTGTATCTAAAGCCCACCAAGGGTTAATCACTGGCCGGGTAACTAGAGAATGCATGAATGATAATGTGCAGACATGCTTTTTATTACTTATTCATGGAAAACAGTGGGTTTTGGTGTGCTTCTTTGAAAAATGTTCAAACTGGTAGAATATACGGGCGCACTGTGAAAATTCTATGTCATTAACATTTAATCATAAATTGCTCTTTAATATAAAACATAAAATAAAGGTCTGTCACAAGCACTTATGTGCAGGAGAAGAAGATGGCATGAAAGCGTAAGGGAAGTAACACACTGCAGTGACTATCAATAGCATCACTGGGTGTTGTTTAACCCATGACCACCCGGAGTCATCCGCCATGAAAGCTGCACTTCACATGTGGTTTTCTCTCCAGGTTCTCCAAATTTGGGTCGATTGCAGAATAAGGTCAAATATGTTTTGGCTTCAAAAATGTTATTGGAAAAGAACTAGCTAATATAGCAAACAGTATATGTATGTAATCTGTCAGTGAGGGCTGCAAGATTCAAGACGTGCAGGAGCGTGTGCTATACGCATCTAATAAATAATATGCAAGAAAGGAAGAAATTATACTGTAAGAAAACTGCTACATAGTCACGATACTTCTATCCTTAGGATAGGCCATCAATATCAGATTGGTGGGAGTTGGACACCCCCACTGATCAGAGGTTATAAGCTCCAGGGGCAGCCAGATGTAAACAGGTGATGGCGTTACTTAATGTATAGTGGCCACCAGGGCCAGATTAAGGTTGGTGGGGGCCCCTGGGCAGAAAATCTGGTGGGGGCCCCATAACGTTAACATTTTTAGCCATAACAGTAGAGCGCAAACTGTAGCATTTAGATATAAATCCAATGAACATGTATCTTATCCTGTTCTGCCACATTCAGATTTACAGTACTACAATACAGATACAGTCCAGGATCACTCACAGCCGTCACTTACACACACAAAGTAGAGTTAAGCCTGCTTTACATGTTTCAATTACATATGCGTTCTTGTATGCGATCGCACACGCCCCCATCGTATGTGCGGAACGGACAATTTGTTGCCCGTGTTGCACAAACGATTAACCCCCGTCACACGTACTTACCTTCCAAACGACCTCGCTGTGGGCAGCGAACATCCACTTCCTGAAGTAGGAGGGACATTCGGCGTCACAGCAACGTCACACAGCGGCCGGCCAATAGAAGCGGAGGGGCGGAGATGAGCGGGGCGTAAACATCCCACCCACCTCCTTCCTTCTGCATTGCTGGCGGGACCCAGGTAAGCTGCTGTTCATCGTTCCCGGGGTGTCACACGGAGCGACGTGTGCTGCCTCGGGAACATTGAACAACCGGACGTTCAATTTTTAGAAATTGAATGACGTCTATGCGATCAACGTTAACGCACAATCAGGGTCGCACGTAGCTGTCACACACTATAATATCACTAACAATGCCGGATGTGCGTCACTTACGACGTGACCCCGCCGATACATCGTTAGATATATTGTAGCGTGTAAAGCCCGCTTTACTCACATTTTTTATTGATCCCAATGTTAAGGCAGCCAGGGCCGGCTCCAGGTTTTTGTGGCCTCCGGCCGAAAGAGTCTCAGTGGACCCTGTCCACACACAGACACATACAGGCATACATATACATATTTGAAGACAAATTCAGAAAAATACATATAAACAGACAAATATATGCACAGACATATACACTGACATACATGCAGACACAGACGCATTAGGGCTCGTGCGCACGTTGCGTAATTCCATGCATTTACGCTGTTTATAGCACTGCAGTGTAAATGCATGCGTCCTGCGTCCCCTGCACAATCTATGTAGATTGTGCATGATACGTGCGCACGCTGCTTTTATGAACGCAGCGATTTGGGTGCTAAAATGTTGACCCAAATCGGTGCGTTCATAAAATGAGCATGTCAAGTATTCCGTGCGCTATGGATGCAGCTCCCGCTCTGTCTATGGTGGGGGCAGCAGCCATAGCGCATGAAATCGGCTTTTTTTGTACAGAAAAACTGCATCCATTATGCAGTGTTTCTGCAGCAATTTGACGCGCACGTGTGCTGTCAAATCGCTGCAGAATATTCAGCAGTTACGTGTGCATATTAATATGGGGAAGTCGCCAGCAGCCTCACTCACCTCTCCCGCTTGTTTCCGTCCAGCTCCTTCAGGACATGTGGCTGTGTTTCACGATGGCTGTCACTAACAAACATGACTGCACACTGACAGCACTGCTGTATATACATCACAGGAGGGGCTGGGGGCTACAATATATACATTACAGGAGGGGCAGGGGGCATAGACGTTACTGGAGTGGCAAACAGCTCTGGTGGTGTACTCATTACTGGGATGGGTGACATAGCACTCTGGGGCACCCATATAGTTCTAGGAGGGAGCCGCACAGACTGCTCTAATTCATATATACACACACACAGTACTGCTTCTTACACACACACACACACACACACACACACACAACTCTGACACAAATACAATGCACCCCCCATTACTCCATACACACACACACACACAATACAATGCACCCCCATTACCCCTCCCCCCACACACAATACAATGCACCACCCATTACGCCTCCCCCACAATACAATGCACCCCTTATTACCCCTCCCCCACACACAATACAATGCTCCCATTACCCTTCCCCCCACACACACAAAATACAATGCACCCCCCATTACCCTTCCCCCCCCCCCCCACACACACACACACACACACACACAATACAATGCACCCTCCATTACCCCTCCCCCCACACACAATACAATGCACCCTCCATTACCCTTCCCCCCACACACAATACAATGCACTCTCCATTACCTCTCCCTCCACACACAATACAATGCAACCCTCATCACCCCCTACACACACAACTTACACTGCCCCATCACTACACACTCCTGCCTCCCCCCCTCCCCTCGGAATACAGTGTTCCTCCTCTGCCTGTCACAAAGCTGTGTTCCTTCACAAATGTTCCCCGCTATGTGCTCTCAGCCCCTCCCCACTCATCCACATTAATTTAACCTGTCTCTTCAGCTCCTTCATGGAGCGCTCGCTTCCTGATGTCCCCTGTGTGGCGCCCGCAGCACTGTGATGACGTCAGCATCAACAAGGTGCTGATCTCATCACGTTGCTGCATGTCGGGGGCGGGGCCCAGTCCCAGCGCGCTGTTCAAATGTATTTACGTCTGAAAGACGCAAATACGTTTGAATAGGAAGGAATGGAAGGAGGAAGCTGCGACGGTCACTGGCTCTGCTGCGCTCCTCTGCAGTGTGTACATGCCGAGCACACAGCAGAGCCGGCACAGCATAGCGCACTGCCTCCTGCTCCTGCTAGTGTGCCTGGCATGTACACACTGTGGAGGAGCGCAGCGGGGACAGCAGATACAGCGGCCCACCACACCGTGCCCCTGCTTCTAGGGGGGGAAGCTGCCCCCCCCTGCCCCTCGCTGGGTACGGCCGCAGCACATAACAGGCAGCTCATTGGCACACCTCTGACCCCGGAAGTGCAAGCGCTGGTACTTCCGGGGTCAATCAGCCTCCTGTGCCCGCAGTTTGTTTTTGCTTCTTAAAGATGCAGATACAAATAAATAGCGGTGCGTCCCCCCCCCCCTCCGAAAACACAGCTGATTTATTAGACTGTCTTTACAGAGGGGGAGAGGGTGTGAAGAAGAAAAAAATAAAATGCTGTCAGATGCCTAGTGGCAAGTATGGCCCTGGTGGTGGGGGCCCCCTTAGAAGCTCTTTTGGTGGGGGCCCCGGGGCTGAAGCCCCGCCTGCCCCGCCTATAATCCGGCCCTGGTGGCCACTGCCAGGTACTGCAGATCAGCGCCGCCAGTCACTTTCCACTGAGTATAAAAAGCACAGTGGACAGGAAACCTCTGTAAATCCCATCCACTTTGCGGAATGTAAGATGCTGTGTTATTGACAATAGTGAAAATACACAAAAACTCATAAAAATCTCACAGTGATCAAACAGCTGTATTAAGAAGACTCACTTTACACTAAACCAGTGAGCGCATTAACACTAGAAGTCCCAGAAATTTCAAGCTCCCCCTGAAGTCCCGAAAGAGGGTCAAATGACCGTTAGTCCAAACTAACAACAAATACAATAAACTGAATAGAACTAACTAGAAACTAAATGGCTAAACTCAATGGAAAACAACAACCTCCTGTGGTGCGACAGTAATGGCCTTAATTACAGAAAAAAAGACGGTGATTATAGCATGTTAGCCAAAATCCTTCAGGTCATTCGACCCGTCTCTGGGTTCCAAAGGTAGAAATGTTAAATGACCCCTCTCTGGGACTTCTAGAGTTAAAGGAAATGTATTGTCAGTAAATTATCTATATGTGTTTGTGTTCCACACATTTTTTAAAAGAAATATTTGGCTATTTACCTGCAGATATGCGGTTAATCTGCAGATAACTAGTATTAAAATGCTACATTACCATCTTCTTTAAACCACAGCAACCAGGAGGATGAACTTACAGCGGGTGAGAAATATTGAACACATTACCAATTTTCTAAGTAAATCTATTTCTAATGGTGCTATTGACATTAATTTCTCCCCAGATCAACAATTAATCCAATCCACACAGGCAAAGAAATCAAACCATAGATGTCCATAAATTTATTCTAATAATGTAATAATGAGGAATGACACAAGGAAAAAGTATTACACACGTTTACTGAAATTTATTTAAATACTTTGTACAAAAGTTTTTGTTGGGGATAACAGCTTCAATGCACCCCCTGTATGGATAAACTAGTGCATTGCTCAGGTGTGATTTTGGCCAATTCTTCCACACAAATACACTTTACATCTTGAAGGTTCCAAGAGCTCCTTCTATGAACTATGAACTTTACTTTCATAAATTTTCTATTGGATACAGCTCAGATGATTGGCTGGGCCATTCTAGCAGCTTTATTTTCTCTCTCTAAAACCAATTGAGCATTTACTTGGCTGTGTTTGGGATCATTGTCTTGCTGAAATCTCAACTCTTATTTCATCATCATCATCCTAGATGGCAGCAGATTTTTATCAAGAATGTCTTGGTATATTTGTCCATTTATCCTTCCTTCAATTATATGAAGTGTCTTAAGGCCGTATGCTGGAAAACAGCCCCACACCCTAATGTGCTGAACTCCAAACTTCACTTTTGGTATGGGGTTTTTGGGGTGGAACTATTTAGCATTAAAAGAGTTCAATTTTGGTGTCATCTGACCAGACCATATTCTCCCAGTATTTTGCAGGCTTCTCTAACTTGTTGAACAAAATTTAAATGCCCTTGAGTATGCTTTTTATTCAGCAATAGAGTCTTGTGTAGTGAGCAGGCATAAAGGCCATGGAGGTTGAGGGCATTATATATTATTTTGTTTTAATCAATTGCACCTGCTGATTCCAGGTCTTTCTGTAGCTCTCTACAGGTGGTCCTTGTCTTTTGAACAACTATTCTAAAAATTCTTTTCACTCCTCTGTTTGAAATCTTACAGGGAGGACCTGGTTGTGGCCGGTTTATGGTGAAATGATATTCTTTCCACTTCTGAATTATTGCCCCAACAGTGCTCACTGGAATATTCAGTAGTTTAGAAATTCTTCTTTACCAATGCCATCAGTATGTTTTGCAACAATATGTTTGCAAAGTTCTTGAGACAGCTCACTGGTTTTACCAATCATGAGATGTTTCTTGTATAGCATCATAGTGATGAAACATTTTTATAAGCCATTAGTTGAACCAGCTGATGATATTTTTTTCAATAAGTGTCAGGAGTGCTTTCTAATTACTGATAGATTACAACTGGTGTCATGACTTTCTATTTCTTTTTGCATCTCTCGCCATGTGTTCAACACTTTTTCCCTGTCATTTCTCATTAGTATACATAACTTAATTAATGGACATTTATAGTTTGATTTATTTGACTGTGTAGATTGGATGGGTTATTACCGACATCTGGTGAGAATGTAACGTCAATAGCACCTTTAGAAATATATTTACTTAGAAAATTGGTGACATGTTTAATACTTATTTTACCTACTGTATAACCGCCCTTTATCTCATCGCTTTCAGTCTTAGGGGCATGCCCAAGCGGATACAGTCACAGCTCGGTAATCTGTGACCAGCGACTGTAATCACTTCACCGTACTTTGATTGACAGAACACTGCAGAGTGTATGTGCAAAGTCAGCTGTCAAAGTTGCAGTAAGGTTTTCAGTAAAGCGGCAAGTGAACGCTGAAGCTCAACAAAAATTTGACGAGTAGCGGTTGCCATTTGAGCAGCAGTTGCCATGCCCCACCATGTCAGTGCTGGGCGTAAATGGCATGTGAAAGCCAAAAGTTACAACTAAAAATTAATGTAATTCGCACATAACAGTATAAAGGTTTTGTCAAAGCTAAATAACGGGAAGTATGAAACACAAAGCAGCTTTATTTAAAGCATGATATACCAAATAGAGATAAAAATTGCAAAGTCAAAAACTAAATTCATTAATAAAAAGGCACTCAAAAACGTAAGTGACCTAATTTACATGATAGGTGCAGAAACGCTGCTGCATTAAAAACTCACAAAATCCTCATGGTGGGAACATAGCCTTAGATGTTCTGTTTATGAAGAGAGGAAAATACTTGAGAAAAATCCATCAAAAAACATTGTGGAAACAACCAAAAGCCACATGCACACATTGAGTATTTGGTGAGTGTTTTACCTCCGTATTTATAAGGCAAAACCAGGAATGGGTAAAGAAAAATGTAGTGGTGCTCGTGTTTCCATTACACTTTTCTTCTGAATTCCGTTCCTGGTTTTAGCTTACAATACTAGCAAAGCCAGGAAGCAATGGCTTAAATCCTAGCACTACAGGTCTTGAGTTTCTCACTATGCTAGGGAGACAAAGGGCAGTATGGGTAAATGGCTGAGGGACCGGACTGTTCAGTGGGAGCTGTGCACAAAGTGGAATACATCTGTTTGGTGCTGGAAGCTACAGGTTTTGATTGTTGAATCCCTTGGAATTTTAAGAAATGAATAAAACTATGTTTGGACCAAACCATATTGCCTGTGTAACCGCTACCTAATGCCTACCTGAAACTGTGAATTTATTTTACTCTATTATATAGCGCTATTAATTCCACAGCGCTTTACAGAGGTGATCATCACTGTCCCCCATTGGGGCTCACAATTTAAAGTCCCTATCTGTATGTCTTTGGAGATTGGGAGAAAAACAGAGGACCTGAAAGAAACAAACTCAAACAACATACAGAACATACAAACTCCTTGCTGATGTTGTGCTTGGTGGGATTTGATCCCAGGACCCTAGCACTGCAAAGCTGCAGTCCTAACCACTGTGTCACCGTGCTGCTACTAACAAATATAAATATCCAGTGAATCCCTACAATTGGTGTTTGAATCTCCTGGGTAAAGGCAACTATGACATTGCAAACACTGTCTGGAAGCATGGAGAAGCTTGTTCAGAAACTGGTTCAGCAGCAGCAGCCGGCCTAGCAAGAATGTAACAAACTCCCTACATAGCAGTATCAGCAACAGATGGCTCTCTTGGCAGAAACTATCAGACCAGAGAGATTTCACCTCCTGCGAGCCAAAGGGTACCTGTGTGAGGTAAACAGTATGGGAGGCCGTGGAGAATTTGACTCTGTAGGATGACGTTGAGGCTTTCCTAACAGTCTTTGGAGAAATTGCCCCCAGAACAATGGGCAGTGATCCTATCTCCATACCTTACTGGGGAACCACAGAAAGCAGCCTATGACCTTGTCCTGCAGATTCTCAAGGAGTAAGACAAGCTGAAAAAGGAAACAGTTGGGCGTAGCCCTGGCCAACATGGTGCAACAGTTGTGCTACAAAAAGGGCATGCTTCCTTGAACCCAGATGTCTACCTGTTACACCTGGTACTAAAATGGCTGCTGGCCAAGACCTGCTCTCCAACACAAATTCTTAAGAGAGAGTGGTAGTGCACCGATTTATCCATGCACTACCGAAAACCGTGCAAAGCTGGTTTGCAAAGGGAGATCCGAAGAATGCAGATGACCTTTTGAGCCTTGTGGAAAGATACTTGGCTAAATGAGCAATTAAAGTAGCCTAAGCTTTCTCGGATACGCAAAAGAAGGGGACCAATTCCACATATGAAGGGCGCCCAAAAACCCAGGAGGGATTAGAGCCGGGTTCAGGGTGATATATCAGCCATATGTCCTTTAAACTATGAATCAATGGACTGCTCCACATGTCAGCGCGTCTCATATTTTGCACATCCCACACATAGTGCCATAGTACAGCTTGGTGAGGGACCTCCGTTGTGCCAAATGACTGAACGGTGTTACTGTCTCTGGACTCAGGATGGGACCACACTTCTTCATGTGCTAGTCTTTCGGGAGGGGTTGGTGGTAGGGTGAATCCATGGCGACGCCAAAAACAATCCCAGGTCCACATATACACAGACTGTGGTTCAATGTCCCACGATGGAGTGGTCAAAGATTTGTTGCATGCTATTATTATCGGACATGACTTTCAGTTGTTCAGGAACCTTGAGGGCTAAAGCCCCCGTCACATTTAACGACTTTCCAGCGATCCCGAAAACGAAGACCTGATAAGGATCGCTACTGGGTCACTGGTGAGATGTGAAACAGTCAGATCTTCCCAACAGTAAAAAAAAACCTGTGGATATAAAAAGCGCATATAGGGTCTTACCAGGATAACAACAGTAAGGGTTAATGAAAACCACTTACCTGAGATTGTTGTGTGACACACAACCAGTATTAACGTATGTATCAGCTGCTGCAGACTCCACGTGCCAAAGGCAGAATCAAGAAAAAAAACGAGGATAAAGTGGAAAAACGTCCGCGCTGCTGTGCCATTAAAGAGTTAATTCCAAATAAGAGCAATGCAGGGTGGTTTATTCTATGCGTTTAACTATTTATTGGCACAGCAGCGCGGACGTTTTTCCACTTATTGTTTTTTTCTCAGATCTTCCCAACGACGCAGCAACTATAGCGACCTATATAACGATCTCGGTGGTACGTGTCTGAGCGCTAAGTCGTCAATGAAATCGTTGGTAAGGCCGGTTTCACACATCCGGCTTTTTGCAGTTTTGCCGGATCCGGCGCTCTCCCGTACAGATAATACAGTACAATGACAGCGCTGTAACTTCCGGGTCACATGCGCCGGTCACATGACAGCATGTGACCGGCGCTTGTTGCGCTGTCATTGTACTGTATTAACTGTACGGGAGAGTGCCGGATCCGGCAAAACGGCAAAAAGCCGGATGTGTGAAACCGGCCTAAGGCGTCAAACATACTGATGCATCCTGCCCAGCAGGACCTCAACGATCAAAAAAATGGTCCAGGCTATTCCGACACGACCAGCTTCGCGAGATCGCTGGCGAGGTCGTTGTTGCGTCACAGAATCTGTGACTCAGCAGCGATCTCGCTATGTGTGAAGGTACCTTATAGTTGTAGAATCTAGCTCTAGTATGCCATTAGGAGTCTGCAATGATAAAAAGCTCACATAATGTAAACAGTGAATTTCCTTTCACTGCTCAGGCTGGAAAGGAGAATGAGGAAGCATTCCCTGAAGCGGATATTCCCGATATAGAGGTGTCCCAGAATTTAAAGGAATAAGTACCCTAAATTTAAATGTGTTAATTGATGTTCCAAGTCCAGATAGTAGTTATGCACAAATGACAAAGCATTATGATCTGTTGTGCTGAGGGACCAAAGTGAGGGACCTCCTTAAAGCACAAGGGGCACAATCCAGGGGGTATAATCGGTTGGCTATGTGAGACAATTGAAGCCTGGGTGGTACTTGTGTAGTGCCCACAGGAGAGAATAGACCCTATAACGTGGTTGAAAATGTGGGAGAGGTCTGCTATAAAATACACCGATCAGGGTAAGGGAAGCCTTTTCCCATATATTATGGAAACCTGGTAAAACCCTAGAAAGATAGGAACTTTCTAGAAACCCCTTGCTTATTGGCTTAGTCGGAATCCAACATTCTGGATGGCAAACTAGCAGGAAATTTGTCACCTCTCCAAAGACCAGATGGAAAAACAATGGTACCCCCAATAGGGGCAGGATTTTGGGGTTATTAGGTCACCCTCATATCATCAAGCATGAGCGTACCAGTCAGGTCAATTTATAGCCCTACAGGCTCTGTGTATTGGCAGATGGTGCCCAGCCCTTGGCTTTGGGTGGCATGTGGGGGAGGAAATATATAGCAAAGGTAGGGAGGACTGGGTGAAATCCTAGCACTGTAATTCTTGATTACATGCACCTAGCTAGCTTTGACATAGGACCAATTTATGTGTTCACCTGGAGCTCTCATTCTGCTAGGGAGATTGAACAGAGTGCGGTGTGTTTGTAAACTGCTGAGTGACCGGGTTGTTTAGTATGAGCTGTGCACAGAGGTGAATACTTCTGCTTTGTGTTTTCGAGACTGGTAGGACCATACTCCTTATTTGCAGAATGTTTTATCCAGGATAAAGGATTGCACACTGTTTGGGTGAGCCCGCACTGACATCTGTGCCTGCAGAATGGAATGTTTATTTGCCATTATACCTTTGTGCCCAGAAGAGGTTAAGTTGGTTGTTGAATCCCTTGAAGTTTTATAAAATCAATAAAACTGCACATTTGACCCAAACCTGCATTGCCTGTGTGAACGCTACCTAATACCTGAGAGCGTGAAGCTCTACATGAGGGGGAAAAAAACTCTCCAAAAACTCCAGGGGTGCCTGTGGCCTTTGTTTTTCATATTTAACTTCATTATATGCATTTGAATAGAGATTTTGTAACCCCATCACACTCAATAACACCACAAAAAATGAAGGCTTATCTACATCTTTTTCTTTTAGATTTTTTTCTGGCTTCCTATTGGCATTTGTGATTTATATTTACTAAGTTAGTTACATTTAGCTGGTCTGTATCATATTCCACTACAGAAACATTACTAAAGCTATGAAATATTGATCAGCAATCTAATGCTGGAGTGGGAACTAAACACTTATGTTTTCAGGCTTAGTGAGCCCAGCAAAATTAGGATTCTGTGAACCCTTGTGATTGAACCTGGACCTTTTCTTCATTTCATCCATCTAGTGTTAAAGGGAACCAGTAATGTCAGGAAATGCTATTTTCCTGCAGATATGGAGTTAATCTGCAGGTAAATAGCATTACTATACTGCCTGGCTGCCTTCCTGGTACCACAGCTACAAGGAGAAAAAGATCTTTTATCCTCCCTGTAGCTGACTGCTTTCAGTCACCGGGGCAGTAAAGGGAGCAGTTATAGTCACAGCTCACTATACTGTGAGCAGCGACTCTTATCAGTCCCTGGAACACTGATTGACGGACGTTTTTGTAGCGCTTGTGAACAGGAGGCTGTCAGTCAAACTGCTGGTGAGTGATTACAGTCGCAGATCAGTGAGTGGTGACTGTAACCTATTACTAAGCTATCAGCTACAGGAAGGATATAAGTTCATTATCTGTCTGTAGCTGCTGCTCCAGTATGGTGCCTATGCAGGATTTCAATGCCAATTGTCTGCAACTTAACCCCAAAATCTGCAGATAAATAACATTTCTCCACATGACAAGTTTCCTTTAACATACAGTATTTTACCATTTCTATTGAGTCTTAAGGCGGTGTCACACGGTACTACAGTCATGGCCAAAAGTTTTGAGAATGACACCAAAATTATATTTTCACATGATCTGTTGTCCTCTGGTTTTTAATTGTGTTTGTCTGATGTTTACATCACATACAGAAATATAATTGCAATCATTATGAGTACCAAAAGGTTATATTGACAGTTAGAATGAGTTAATGCAGCAAGTCAATATTTGCAGTTTTGACCCTTCTTCTTCAGGACCTCTGCAATTCTCCCTGGCATGCTCACAATCAACTTCTGGATCAAATCCTGACTGATAGCTGTCCATTCTTGCATAAGCAATGCTTGCATTTTGCCAGAATTTGTTGGTTTTTGTTTGTCCACCCGTCTCTTGATGATTGCCCACAAGTTCTCAATGGGATTAAGATCTGGGGAGTTTCCAGGCCATGGACCCAAAATCACTATGTTTTGTTCCATGAGCCATTTAGTGATCACCTTTGCTTTATGGCAAGGTGCTCCATCATGCTGGAAAAGGCATTGTTGGGCGCCAAACTGCTCTTGGACAGTTGGGAGAAGTTGCTCTTGGAGGACATTCTGGTACCATTCTTTATTCATGGCTGTGTTTTTAGGCAAGACTGTGAGTGAGCCGATTCCCTTGGCTGAGAAGCAACCCCACACATGAATCGTTTCAGGATGCTTAACAGTTGGCATGAGACAAGACTGGTGGTAGCGCTCACCTCTTCTTCTCCTAATAAGCTGGTTTCCAGATGTACCAATCAAAAAGGGGATTTATCTGAGAAAATGACTTTACCCCAGTCCTCAGCAGCCCACTCCCTGTACCTTTTGCAGAATATCAGTTGGTCCCTGATGTTTTTTCTGGAGAGAAGTGGCTTCTTTGCTGCCCTCCTTGAAACCAGGCCTTGTTCAAGCAGTCTCCGCCTCACAGTGCGTGCAGAAGCACTCACACCAGCCTGCTGCCATTGCTGAGCTAGCTCGGCACTGCTGGTAGTCCGATCCCGCAGCTGAAACAGTTTTAAGATACGGTCCTGGCATTTGCTGGTCCTTCTTGGGCGCCCTGGAGCCTTTTTGGCAACAATGGAAGCTCTATCCTTGAAGTTCTTGATGATGCGATAGATTGTTGACTGAGGTGCTATCTTTGTAGCTGCGATACTCTTCCCTGTTAGGCCATTTTTGTGCAGAGCAATGATGGCTGCACGTATTTCTTTAGCGATAACCATGGTTAACTGAAGAGAAACAATGATACCAAGCACCAGCCTCCTTTTAAAGTGTCCAGTGGTGTCATTCTTACTTAATCATGACTGCATGATCGCCAGCACTCCCCTCATCAACACCCACACCTGTGTTAATGGAACAATCACTAAAACAATGTTAGCTGCTCCTTTAAAGGCAGGAATGTAATGATGTTGAAATGTGTTTTGGGGGTTAAAGTTCATTTTCTTAGCCAATATTGACTTTGCAAATAATTGCTGTTAAGCTGATCACTCTTTATGACATTCTGGAGTATATGCAAATTGCCATTAGAAAAACTTAAGCAGTAGACTTTGTAAAAATTAATATTTGTAGCATTCTCAAAACTTTTGGCCATGACTGTATATATCGTGCGATCGCACCCGCCCCCGTCGTTTGTGCGTCACGGGCAATTTGTTGCCCGTGGCGCACAATGTCGTTAATCCCAGTCACACGTACTTACCTCCCTAACGACCTCGCTGTGGGCGGCGAACATCCTCTTCTTGAAGGGGGAGGGACGTTTGGCGTCACAGAGACGTCACACAGCAGCCGCCCAATAGAAGCGGAGGGGCGGAGATGAGCGGGACATAACATCCCGCCCACCTCCTTCCTTTCGCATTGCCGGCGTGACGCAGGTAAGCTGTGTTCGTCGTTTCCGGGGTGTCACACGTAGCGATGTGTGCTGCCTCAGGAATGATTAACAACCAGCGCACAGAAGGAGGAACGACATTATGAAAATGAATAACGTGTCAACGAGCAACGATAAGGTAAGTATTTTTGCTCGCTAACAGTCTTTCGGAGATGTCACACGCTACGACATCTCTAACTATGCCAGATGTGCGTCACAAACTCTGTGACCCCGCCGACATATCGTTAGATATATTGTAGAGTCTGACGGGGCCTTTATGCTACTGAAAAATAGTGCTATTCCTGAATAGTTTTGATGACCTCAAGTAAAAACTTTTCTGCATATAACAATAATGTTCATTTGTAGTGGTGAGCGAGCACTACCATGCTCAGGTGCTCGGTACTCGTAAAAAGTAGTTGGATTCTCGGATGGGCGCAACTCCTGTATAACGGAAGTGAATGGGTGAGTCCAGAATTTTTCCGGAAGATTTCTCGGAAAAATGCTTGAGACCCCATTGACTTCCACTATACTCGGGTACCCGAGTTGCGTCCAACTGCTCGTTACGAGTAACAAGCAGAATACTGCTCACTCATCACTATTCATTTGTGAAGCAATGAAAAAACATGAATAGAGCAAAGTATTGATTTTATGCATTTCCAAAAGCTTTAACGATATTAACTTTGAAGCTTGAATACTTTATTATATACTTTACACATCTCCCCAGTTTTAAAAGATTCTAAAAGACCTAAAAATGACTCACTTCCACCAATAAATCACAAGCTGGACAGCTCTGTCTAAGGCTATGTGCGCATGTTGCGTACAGTCACTGCAGAAATTTCTGCAGCGATCTGAAGAGCACACGTGCGCTTCCAATCGCTGCAAAAAATGTCCGTAGTGGGGGAAAAAAAAGCCGATTCCATGCGCTCTGAGTGCAGCTCCTCCCATAGACAGAGCAGGGGCTGCAGGCAAAGCGCACGGAAGAAGTGACATGTCACTTCTTAGAACGCGCGCTTCGGGCAGCAGCCAAAGCGCTGCGCTCTAATACGCCACGTGCACACGTCTCCTGCATAATCTCCATAGATTATGCAGGGGACGCAGGACGCATGCAGTTACGCTGCGCTACAAAGCGCAGCGTAACTGCATTTAATTACGCAATGTGCGCACAAAGCCTTTAGCTGCGTTTACTGCAGATCAGAAAACTCTTACTGATAGGCCATCATTTGAATGGCTGTTTACACAGACAGACCAAAACATACTATGAGCACTGAGTGATCTATGCTAGATTGCTCAGTACACATAGGTAGTCATGGTTCTTCGCAGCGCAAGTTATGTTTACACGGGACCATGCACTGGTGAGAACGATCTTTTAAGCTGTGAAAAAGATTGTTTCACTTGATGAACAAGCATTATGCTTGTTTATCGGGTGATCGGTAGTCTGTTTACATGGCAAGGTAATCATAACGACGCTCGTTAATAATTATAGTGTAAACACCCCTTTAGATAATGGCCAGATTTGATTAGCTTCATAATAGTAGTCCATTGTATTTGTGATGTAATCTGAACATGCCAAGACACATTGCTTTGGCTGATGCCTCTACTGTGTTTCAGTGGTACACTCTCTTCTCACTGTGCTCTAGCTATCAAAATAGTTAATGTTTGAACAATGTTGCCAAACCTATGACTTAGACACACACTATAAGGACAAAAGTATCGGGACACCTACACATTACACCAGCATCCGCTTTAGGTCTCACTGAGTTGGTCCCCCATTTGCTGCTATAAAGTTTCCAATCTTGTGTGAAGCTTTCTACTTGATTTTGAAGTGTGACTATGGGAATTTTTGCCTATTCGTCAAGATGAGCATTTGTGAGGCCATCACACTAATGTTCGACTAGAAACTCCCAATCTACGTTCTAATTCATCACAACGGTGTTTGATGGGCTTTAGGTCAGAGCTCTGTGTGGACATGTCAAGTCCTTTCAAACCAAACCAGACTCACTCAACCATATCTTTTTTGACCTTGCTTTTTGCATGGGGTACAGTCCTGATTTGACCGAAAAGGGCCTTCTCCAAACTCGTCCTCACAAAGTTGGAAGTATACATAAGTTCAAAATGCCTTGGCATGCAGAAATATTACATTTCCCTTCACTAAGGTGCCTAAGCCAAACCCTGAAAAACAACCTCATCTAAAAACTATAACTTCATGGCTGAATTGTGGTTCTTAAAGGGTTCCATTTTTCAATAATATCACTCAGAGATGATTGTGGAATATTTAGTAGGGAAGAAATGCAATGAACGGACTTGCTATAATGGTGGCATCCTATACAAAACTGTGTTTGAATTCGGTGAGCTAAACACACCCTTCAAATATGTCTATAGCTAGACTATATGGTGAGGGGCTGGAATTTATACACTTGTGGCAACAAGACTGAATGAAAAAATAGAATTTGTTGATTAATTGTCCGTTTTAAACTATGCATTCTGAATTGTTAAATGACTGCTGAACAATACACAAAGCATACACTTTACACGTCTTGGCAAAGACGACCCCATGCTTCAGACCATAGCCTAACCGGATCATTGTGGTGAGCTGGATTCCCCTTGCTTACAAATCCAATGTATAATACTGTATGCTTTCTGCATGAAAAAGCCATATGAAAAACATAACCTCTGCCATAACATAAGCCCAGCTGCATCCTGTCAAAATCAGTGTAGGGAACGCGACATATTTGTACCCCATTAAAACTTAAAAATATATAAAAATAATAATAATAGTAATTATTGCATAGGCTGTCGAAAAAGCTTGACATAAAAGTGGTCATCCAGTAGATAAAAAAATCAAATTAGGACTAAACACTCATCACTACGGGTTTATAAAATTAAAACTTAAATTCTATTCCTCACCCATCTTGCATTCAGCTACAGCAAAACGCAAGAAAACAACTAGAGTCCATGTGCATATGAAATGGAGAATATAATTTCTTATAATCACAGAAATCCCTAATATAACATACATATTAATGGGGAGATGTGATTCCACTCGGTTGTTCTGAATATACTCACAAATATGTCGCCTGGATTACTATTTAATATTGATGATCTGAAAACTAATTAAATATACATGATGTTGGACTAACATTGCTGGTGACATCTGCAGAGCTTTGAGCAAGAGGCCGTTCATTAGACACCTCCAGAGAATAACTTGGATGTGTTCAGAATCTGATCTGTCACCCACAATTTTATCTGAGAGTCTCCTCTTGTTTGCTTATTGACCAAAGCTGCGCTGCCTGTACCGGCTACTGTATGAAGCATACTTGTGTATTCTACACGATAACCATATCGTACAGCTGGGTAAAACGGAAGCTGTGCTTTGCTATACCATCTCGACTACATTTCCAGCATTTTTCCATTTTCTTACTCTCAAAGCCATTTATTATCCTGATTTAAATTTTAGTTTGTATCATATCAGTAAGACATAGATTGTGAAACAAAACTACGTCATAAGCCTAGAAGAGAAATCTGGTGAAAGAGCTGGTATTGTAAACCATCACTATTTGCTCAGGCAGTAACATGACTGTACTGAATATAATGGCATAACCATGTCCACAGCCTGGAAAAAGTGAAGTAGAGGTGACAGGAGAGAATCCATTTGGATCACAGCGAATAGACCCCGATGGTCAGACAATGGTCGCTTTTCCTAATGATGTGCCACTAACACCAATCCTAAAGGCCCAGTAACACACAACGACTTACCAGCAATCCCGACAACGAAACAACCTGATAAGGATCGCTGGTAAGTCGCTGGTGAGATGTCACACAGTCAGACCTTACCAACAATGCAGTAACTATTCGTCCTGCCCAGCTGGATATCGCCTTTGAAGAAAATGGTCCGAACCATTCGGCAACGATTAGCGATCTCACAGCAGGGGCCTGATCGCTGGTAGGTATCACACATAACGAGATCGCTGGCGAGATCATTACTGTGTCACAGAAACGGTAACTCAGCAACTATGTCGTTAGCGATCTCGTGTGTGACGGGGCCTTTAGACTCCTTTAAGAAGTTAAATATTCTATTTTAAAATTCCTGATTAGAAGCAGAAGGGAATATTTTGAAAAGTATTAAAGGGATCACTGCTATTTAAGCCTAAAGCACTTATCCTTTAGATAGCAGATCAGTGAGGGGTAATTGCCAACCACAACAGCAAAGATAAGAGGCGTCTGAATAGTGCAATGGTGCAACCGGTCTACTCCTGAATTAAAAAACCTAAAAACATCCAGCATGCTTTAAAATAATTAAAGAAAGTATACTCACCTTCCTGATCTTCTTTCAACATTGCTGTGTCCCCCCGACGGTCTCCTTACTTTAGCTGTCAAACAGACGGTCATTGACTGGCCAGAAAAGTAAATACAGAGGCCGATAGGGGCTCAGACAGTATTGGAGCTGTGGGGTATCAGTAGGGCGAGTATATTTTCTTTTATTATTTATTATTTTAAAGTGTGCTGGATGGCTTAAAACTTAAAAAATAATTCAGGGGTGATCAATTACTTCAAGAATGTTAAGAAATGTCATCAATAATTCACAGCACAACAATTTTTTGCTACTGAGGGTAAAACATGTGTTCTTTACTAATTTGAACATGCTGATTCCAAATATGAACTCAGAATTTGCACAGCACGTCCAGATTTTGAGTTATACTTAGAAAAGGCCATACACCTATTCAGGCATTGTTGAAGATATTCTTACACGCATTCGTTGACCTCCCCGGGCATGTCCAGACAGGTATGGGAGCTGATATCAGCACTAACCAGTTATGGCTATATGTAGGACCTATCCAGACATGTCCAGACATGTCTGGAAGCTGATATCAGCACTAACCAGTTATGGCTATATGTATGACCTATCCAGACATGTCCAGACATGTCTGGGAGCTGATGTCAGCATTAACCAGTTATGGCTATATATAGGGAGTGCTGACACCAGATTTACAGACAACTGTTGGACAGTGTTCAATAAAGTTTTCTTTTAAAGCTAGTAGTGCGATTTATCTGGATTACAATGAATAGACGTAAATGTCTTAACGACCCGGACAATTTTTGTTATGTTTGCGGGAAATTTATTACGTTTGATCAACGCAAGAATTTGACCAGAAGAGTAAGAGTTGCTTACAAGTATTATTTTGATTGTCAAGTAGGAGATCAGGATAAAAACTGGGCACCTCATGTGTGTTGCACTGTGTGCTACTCTGGGCTAACGCAATGGTTGAATGGGAAAAGAAAAGGATTGACATTTGCAGTGCCCATGGTTTGGCGTGAACAGAAAGATCATAGTTCGGACTGTTATTTCTGTATGACTAAAATTGCCAGATATTCAAAGAGGAATAAATCACAAATTGTGTACCCTGACTGTGAGTCTGCTCGTAAGCCATTACCACACGATGCGGAGAATCCAGTGCCTGTTCCTCCTTCACCAGCCGCTGCTACTGAGACAGACAGTGATAGCTCAGATCCTAATAAAAAAGATGATGGCAGTGATGATGAATTTCATGCCCAAGAAGATCAGGAATATCAGAAGAGTAAGCCACACCTACTAAACCAATCTGATTTAGATGATCTGATACGAGATCTGTCGTTGTCTAAAGAGAAATCAGAACTGTTAGCCTCTAGACTTCAGGAATGGAATTTGTTACAAGAAGGCACATCAATATCACACTTTCGTTATCAACACAAAAAGTTAGCTTCATACTATGTCATGGAAAATGGTGTCTGCTTCTGTACTGATGTGAATGGGCTTATGCTAGAATTGGGTTGTAGACATTTTCCACATCAATGGAGACTGTTCATAGACTCTAGTAAAGCAAGCTTGAAAGCTGTTCTGTTGCACAATGGCAATGAAAAGCCATCTGTCCCCATTGCACATGCGGTTGGAATGAAAGAGACCTATGCTTCTATGCAGATCATTCTGAAATTGATTAAATATTCAGAACATCAATGGAACATTTGTGCTGACCTCAAAGTTGTTGCACTAGTCCTTGGTTTGCAGTTAGGTTACACTAAGCATATGTGCTTTCTGTGCCTATGGAACAGTCGAGATGACAACAACCATTATAAAATTAAACGGTGGCCCAATAGAGATGAACATAAGATTGGTAAGCACAATGTTCAAGACGAATCACTTGTCGATCCACTTAAAGTTTATCTTCCACCTCTTCACATTAAACTAGGACTAATGAAAAATTTTGTAGTAGCAATGGATCGTCAAGGGAATGGATTTAAGTATCTGAAGGAAAAGTTTAGTGCATTGAAAACTGAGGCCAAACTCAAAGCAGGAATCTTTATTGGTCCTGAAATCCACCAACTATTCCATGATGAAATCTTCAAGAAAGAACTCACCCCACTTGAGCTAACTGCATGGGATGCATTTATATTAGTAGTTCAAAACTTCCTTGGAAACGAAAGAGCAGAAAACTATGCTGAACTAATAGACAATATGCTTCAAGCATACGAAATGCATGGTGCCCGAATGTCATTGAAAATGCATTTCCTACATTCACATCTTGACTTCTTTCCTCCAAATATGGGTAATGTCAGTGACGAACATGGTGAGAGATTCCACCAGGACATTTCTACTATGGAAAAAAGATACCCAGGTCGCTTTAACCCCAACATGATGGGCGATTACTGCTGGTTTTTGCAACGGGCCACTAGGACCACTCACAAGCGCAAAAGCAAGTGCCTGAAGCACTTTTAAAAGTACTCTGCTGAGTTCAAGGCGATTTCTTAAGCTACTATAAGTGATTTTTAAGTTTTTTGGTTTATTTACCTATACTTCTTTTTCAATAAAAATGATAATACATGTTCTGCAACTGTTGGACATAACGATTCTGTATCTTTATTAATTGCTTATTTTAATTTTCACAAAAATTGGAATAACTTAATATCCTGACGTGCTACAAAAAACTAACTTCAGATTTGGATTCAGCGCATTCAATTTAGTATAGCGCACATGGTTTTTGCCAAGTAGCAGACAAAAAGTGTTTATTTGTTGTGCTGTGTAATGAATTGTAAATTCTACCTTAGCACTACAATTCTTGATGTTGACCGACCAATATAAATGAGGAACATACCTGACCAATGATCAGTGGAACTACAACAGTCATGAACAACTGAGAGAATATAGAGGTAAAGGGCACTGATGATGATGATCCCAACTATAGGAGAGAAAGAGAGACAAATCAAAACAACCCGAGATCCTGGTCCTTCATAAAACAGCCAAACTGTAGGAGAAACGTTTCTTGGAACAGCTGACACAAGTTTGTCTAAACTAAGAAGTCAGATCGATTCATGGGTATTTAATCAAATCTATGCACGTACATTTAATGGGCAAAGAACAGGTACTCTTGCTTCAGAAAGGCCAACATTATGGTTTTATTGGAGAATTTAAAAGAGAATGTCCAGGAATATGAAAAAGTGGACTATTTGTATTACACATATAAAATAGGCATTACTTACTCAATCCCCACTGTTCCAGAGTTCTTTGCTGGTCCTGCGGCAATGTCATCAAGTCAGTCATTTATATGACCATTGCAGCAAAACACTAGTCTCGGCAGTCATGTGCAGTATTGCAAATCTCAACAAAGAGGAAGCAGCCACATTAATGACTGACATTGTGTCATCGCTGCAGAACCGGCAAGGCGTAGTGTCCATGGAGCAGACGGGGAATGAATGCTACGTAATTTTCATTTTAACAATTACCATGCTCTTAACCCATTTTTTAATACACTGTGCAAAAATATAAACACCACACTTTTGTTTTTGCTTCCATTCTTCATGAGCTGACCTCAAAGATCTAAGACTTTCTATGTACACTAAAGGCCTTTTGCTCTCAAATACTGTTCACAAATTTGTCTAAATCGGCATTAGGCCTCCTTCACATGTACGTGTTTTCTGTATGTTTGGTGTTCGTTTTCACATACTGGAGATACGTTCACACGCATACTCGTTAAAAAAAAAAGTGTGGATTTTCACACCTCCATGTTTTCAACATCGGACCTTGTGATCTGCAAGGAGTCGTGTACATTTTTTACTGTTAAGACGGATGACTAGAACCAATAAAAGTCTATGGGTCTGTGAAAAACATGTATTGCACACGAATGACATCAGTATGACATCCATGTGCATCTGTGTTACACAGACCAGAATTAAATGCATTCAAAGAATTACTGACACATAAGTTTTAAAGATGTGCAAAGATGATGCAAAGAGAGATAAATAGATTTTACAGCTATTTACCAAATACATAAATAATTTTAAAAAAATGACGTGGGTTCCCCTATTTTTAGTATCCAGCAAAAGGTAAAGCAGACAACTATGGGCTATTAGGCTGGGAAGGACCATGGTTATTGGGCCCATCCCAGCCAAAAAGTAACAGCCCACAGTTGTCCCAGAAGTGGCGCATCACATTAGATGTGCTTCGCCTTGGCTCTTCCAGACTGCCCTGGTGTGGTGGCAATCGGGGTAATGGTTTATGGGATTGGTGTCAGCTGTGTAGTGTGAACCAGCAGGGCTTAGTAATGGAGAGGTGTCTATCAGACAGCCCCATTACTAAGCCAGTAATCCCCCCCCCCCAAAAAAATATACACAAAAAAATTTGTTTCAATAAACACTCCCCGAAACTTTCTCTTGTTTGTTTTTTTTTTTAAATTGTAAACAAACATGCAGATCCGCCATAGTCCATGGAATCTGCTGTAGTCTACTGAATCAGTTGTAGTCCAAAAAAAGATAAAAGTAAAAAAAACACAAACATACAAGCACAGAGATATAAATCAAAGATGCTTGCCCTCAATCACCACATTATTTCAAAATAAAAGAATATATCACAACTGCTTTAATGTAGTCCAGGAGGAATTTCAACAAAGCATAAGGAGCATCTTTCTGGTGACATGCCATAGATTTGGCTTACAGGCAATTCCGGGTTACACTGGAGAGACTTGGCGCCTCTGAAGAGCAGTGATGTCAAGAACGTTATCGCTGTTCAGGGACGCTGGGACACCAAGTCACGCTGTGCTGCTTGAGACCCAATGCCTTTTGAAAGCGGTGACATCAGTAACATCATTGCTGTTCATGGTTGCCTAGTCACTCTGGTTCACACTGCGCTGCTGACGAACAGTAACATTACTGATGTCACCACTTTTCAGAGGCGCCGGATCTCAGGAAGTGCAGCGTGAGCTGGAATTGCCTGTAAATGTAGCACCCCTGAGGTATCAGGTGCCACAAAATGTAACATGTGGAAACCCAAACCCCGGAATATCCGTGCCAGTCAACACACCAGCACCTTCAGGCCACATACAGAACCCCAATTCCAGACTGGGAGACTGCCTAGCAACAGGTTAAAGGGATGGGCACTTATTGGCTAATTGCCAAGGAGAGAAGAGAGTTGGAAGTGAAGAAGTGAGGAGTGAAGTAGAGAAGGAAAGGTGTAAAGACCTAAAGTAAGAACGGGAAGCTGTAAAGGAGACAAGGACTGTGGAGTAAGGAACCAGGACTCCAGGAACTGTGAGTTACCTGTGGAAGTATAATACTACAGAAACCGCGAGGCGCCTGTGGAAGTCCGGAACCAAGGCTCAAAGCACAAGGTTTGGTGCAGACCCTAGGACAGAGGGACACTTTATGGTCAGCTGTTAAATCTGCCAAGTGAGGGGATCTCCAGGGTCCCTCACCAACCAAAGAGTTTGAGTCTTGGTCCTATTGCAGGCAGCTTGGACTATTTAATGGGTGGACTTCTGTCCCTTGTACCAGATCCCCTCTTTGCTGCTGATGCTTCAGACTCTTTGGTTGGTGAGGGACCCTGGAGATCCCCTCACCTGGTAGATTTAACAGTTGACCATAAAGTGTCTGCATCCCGCCTTGTACTGAGTCCTGTAAGCCTTGATTCCGGACTCCCACAGCGCCCCACAGTCCCTGGAGTATTATACTTCCACAGGTAACTCATGGTTCCTGCAGTCCTGGCTCCTTACCCCACAGTCCTAGCCTCCTTTACAGCGTCCCTTTCTTACTCTGGTCTTTACACCTTTCCTTCTCTACTTCACTCCCCTCACTCCTTCACTTCCAACTCTCTTCTCTCCTTCACTTTAACTCTCCTCTTCACTTCCTCCCGCCAACTTCCCAACTGACCACTGGCCTCTCCCCTTGCTGGGTCTCTCCCTTCAGATTGGGTGGCAAGTAGCTAATAAGTACCCATCCCTTTTTTCTGTTGCTAGGCAGTCTCCCAGTCTGGAATTGGGGTCATGTTTGTGGCCTGAGGGTGCTGGTGTTGACTTGCACAGATATTCCAGGTTTTGGGTTTCCACAGGTTACATTTTGTGGCACCTGATACCTCAGGGGTGCTAAGCAAAGTTTATGCTTCATAGACTTTGTTCATCAGAATCTTCCCTGGACTATTTCACAGCAGCTGGATTTTTTTTCTTTTGAATTAAGTGGGCAATGAGGGTGTCTTCTTTTATTTCTCTGTGTTTGTAGTTTTTTTTTTGGGAAGGGGGGGTGTTCAGAGAACCTATTTTGGACTACTGGACTACTATGAATTTGGTGGACTATAGCGGAGCTGTATGGGGTGTTTTTTTTTTTTCTTTTAATAAAATAGTAAACGAGGGAAAGTTTCGGGGAGTGTTTATTGCAATAAATTATTTTTTCTTGTGTGTGCGCGTCTTTTTTTGGATTGCTGGGTTAATGGGCGTTTCTGCCAGACACCTCTCTCTTACTAAGAGACCAGGGCTTGATACCAGCTGATACCACACAGCTGACAACCCCAAAAACCATTACCCCAATTGCCAACGCACCAGGGCAAGCGGGAAGAGCCAAGGCAAAGTGCCAGAATTGGTGCATCTAATGTGATGTGCCACTTATGGGGGGCTGTAGGCTGTTATTTTTAGGCTGGGAAGGGCCCAATAACCATGGACCTTCCCAACCTGATAATATCAGCCAACGGCTGTCTGCTTTATCTTTGCTGGTTATCAAAAAATGGAGGGAACTCTAAGTTGTTTTTTCAATTAATGATTTATTTATTTTGCTGATAGCTATAAAATCTAATCTAACTATCTTTGCACATCTTTAACAAATAAAAACCATTCATTTCAATGTCATGTATTTTTTTCTGGAGACACGTATACACGGATGGCACATGGATGACACATATGTACACACAGATGGCCACATGGATAATCAAACGTGCCACCTGTGCGTTTTTTTAAACGTAACTGTGAAGTGGGCTTAAGTGAGCATTTCTCTTTTACCGAGATAATGCATCCACTTCACCAGGGAGCCATATCAAGATGCTGATTAGACCGCATGATTATTGCACAGGTGTACCTTAGGTTGGCCACAATAAAAGGCTACTAAAATGTGCAATTTTACAGTATTGGGGGATACGATGGGGTCAGAAAATCAGTCAATATCTGGTGTGACCACCATTTGTTTCATGCAGTTCAACATATTCTCCTTTGCATAGAGATGATCTGTTTGTTGATTGTGGCTTGTGGAATGTTGGTCCACTCCTCTTCAATGGCTGTGCGAAGATGCTGGATATTAGCAGGAATGAGAACATGCTGTCGTATCCAGAGCATTCCAAACATGCTCAACAGGTGACCTGTCTGGTAAGTATACTGACCATGCAAGAACTGGGATGTTTTCTGCTTCCAGTAAATGTATACACATCCTTGTAACATAAGGCCATGCATTATCATGCTGCAACATGAGATGATGGTCGTGGATGAATGATACAACAATGGGCCTCAGGATCTCATTCTGGTATTTCTGTGCATTCAAAATGGCATCAATAAAAATAAAAATGCACCAGTGTTCATTGTCCATAACATATGCTTGCTCATACTATATCACTATGGCCCAATCGATTGACATTAACAAACCACTAACCCACACAATGCCATGCATGTAGTCTGCCATCTGCTCTGCACAGTGAAAACATGGATTCACCCGTGAAAAGAACACCTCTCCAATGGGCCAGTCCCCATTGAATGTGAGAATTTGCCCACTGAAGTCAGTTACGATGACAAAATACAGTCAGGTGGAGACCCAGATGAGGACAACAATAATGCAGATGAGCTTCCCGGAGACCGTTTCTGACATTTTGTGCAGAAATTCTTTGGTAGTGCAAACAGATTGTTGCAGCAGCTGAGCAGGTGGATGGTCTCAGACGATCTTGGAGGTGAAGATGCTGGATGTGGTGGTCCTGGGCTGGTGTGGTTACACGTAGTCTGCAGTTAGGAGGCCAGTTGTACTGCCAAATTCTCTCAATCACCTTATGGTAGAGATATTAACATTCAATTCACGGGCAACAACTCTGGTGAATATTACTGAAGTCAGCATGCCAATTGCACGCTTCCTCAAAACTTGCAACATCTGTGGCATTGTGCTGTGTGTTAAAACTATACATTTTAGCGTGGCCTTTTACTGTGGCCAGCCTAAGGCACACCTGTGCAATAATCATGTTTTCTAGTCAGCATCTTGATATGCCACTGTTAGGTGGATGGATTATCTTGGCAAAGAAGTGCTCACTAAGTAACACAGATTTAGACAAATGTGTGAATATTCGAGAGAAAAAGGCCCTTTGTGTACAGAGAAAAAATCTAAGATCTTTCATTTCAGCTCATGAAAAATAAAAAGCAAAAACATAAGTGTTGTGTTTTTATTTTTCTTCAGTGTAGTAAGACGGTTGGTGTGTTATGGAATACTTTGTAAATATACAGAACGTGAACAATGTCAACAATAAAATATAAAGTATACTTACAAATAAAAGCAGCAGCATTGGGGTCACAACGATACCCTGCAAGGAAAAGAGTAAGTGTTTATTGAACATTGACAAAGTTTCTTTGTCAAGGAAAAGAAGAAAGACCGTTAAGATAACCACATTTATACACTGCACTTCAAAAGTTTAGGGTCACTTAGATATTTCCTTATTTTTTAAAGAAAAGCACATTTTTTTTCAATGAAGCTAACATTAAATTAAACAGAAATACACTCTATACATTGTTAATGTGGTAAATGACTATTCTAGCTGCCAACGTCTGGTTTTGAATGCAATATCTACATAGGTGTATAGAGGCCCATTTCCAACAACCACCACTCCAGTGATCTAATGGTACATTGTGTTTGCTGTGTTAGAAGGCTAATGGATGTTTAGAAATCACTTAAAAACCGTTGTGCAAGTATGTTAGCACAGCTGAAAACAGTTTTGCTGAATTAGAGAAGCTATAAAACTGACCTTCCTTTGACCTAGTTGAGATTATGGAGCATTACATTTGTTGGTTCCCTTAAACTCTCAAAATGGCCAGAAAAAGAGAACGGTCATGTGAAACTCGACATTCTAGTGTTCTTAGAAATGAAGGATATTCCATGCGAGAAATTGACAAGAAACTGAACATTTCCTACAACAGTGTGTACTACTCCCTTCAGAGGAGAACACAAACAGGCTCTAACCAGAGTAGAATGAGAAGTGGGAGGCCCCGCTGCACAACTGAGCAACAAGACAAGTACATTAGAGACTCTAGTTTGAGAAATCAACGCCTCACAGGTCCTCAACTGGCAGCTTCATTAAATAGTACCGTCAAAACGCCAGTGTCAATGTCTACAGTGAAGAGGTGACTCCGCGATGCTGGCCTTCAGGGCAGAGTGGCAGAGAAAAAGCCATATCTGAGACTGGCTAATAAAAGGAAAAGATTAATATGGAAAAAAGAACAAAGACATTGGATAGAAGAAGATTGGAAAAAAGTGTTATGGACAGACCAATCAAGTTTGAGGTGTTTGTATCACACAGAATAACATTTGTGAGATGCAGAACAACTGAAAAGATGCTGGAAGAGTGCCTGACGCCATCTGTCAAGCATGGTGGAGGTAATGTGATGGGCTGGGGTTGCTTTGGTGCTGTAAAGTAGGAGATTTGTACAAGGTAAAAGGGATTTTGAATAAGGAAGGCTATCACTCTATTTTGCAATGCCATGCCATACCCTGTGGACAGCGCTTGATTGGAGACAATTTCATCCTACAACAGGATCCTAAAGCACAAATTATGCATGAACTATTTAGGGAAGAAGCAGGCAGCTGGTATTCTATCTGTAAAGAGCGACCAGCCCAGTCACAAGATCTCAACCCTATTGAGCTGTTGTAGGAGCAGCTTGACCGTATGGTAAACAAAAAGTGCCCATCAAGCCAATCCAACTTGTGGGAGGGGTGGGGGGGGGAAGCATGGGGTGAAATATCTCCAGATTACCTCCACAAATTAACACACAGAATGCCAAAGGTCTGCAAAGCTGGAATTGCTGCAAAGGAAGCATTCTGAGACGAAAGCAAAGTTTGAAGTAGAAAATTAATTGAAGTAAAAATTATTATTTATAAAAAATAGCAACAAAAAGAGGACGATGTCCTCCAAAAATTAAGTATTACTCACAGCAAGTTGGGCTGCAGTGTGTACATCGCCCAGGCCAAAAGCTAATGTTCTACCAGGATACAGCTAAACCCCCACTAATGTGGAAGCGTCACAGGTGCAGGAGAAGCAGATCACACACACACCTCCATGGAATGGAGGGGAGGCGAATGCTAGATGATAAAACTGCACACAAGTGGCTTGCATAGAGCGCTGTTCACATGCAGATGGCACAGTCACAAACCCGCAGCCTATTAGGTGACGCCCTTCTATTAGATCAGGCGGGCTGCCAAGCCGTACCCCACTGTGTATCATGCACGGACAGACACTCTACAATGCAAGGCCCAACAGAAAGGGGCCTGGCTGTATCCTGTACAAACAATTCCATGGAGGTGTGTGTGTGATCTGCTTCTCCTGCACCTGTGACGCTTCCACATTAGTGGGGGTTTAGCTGTATCCTGGTAGAGCATTAGCTTTTGGCCTGGGCAATGTACACCATGCAGCCCAACTTGCTGTGAGTAAAAATTATTATTTCTAACCTAGTCAATGTCTGGACTATATTTTCTATTCATTATGCAACTCATTTGATAAAAGTATGATTTTTTTTCATGGAAAAGACAAAATAGTCTGGGTAACCCCAAACTTTTGATCTGTAGTGTAAGTATAGTGCATATATTATTTTTTTCCTTTTAACTACAACATATATAATTTTAGATTAATACCATGTGTTTTCGTCACATCAGGCAATTAATAGTATTTTGAAAATATTGGAACCAATTTATCAGTATATCCGCAAAAGTGCTGGAGACAATAGGACATATCATAGGACACTACCTTTTTGACAGAGTCAATTTGTCCCATCTTGTCTTACTTGAGATGTTCCGGTCAGTGGAAATTAAAATGTAAATTTCTAGTAGCAACAACCACTCTGCTTATTAAGGACGTCTATAGTCACAAAACCACATTGCCTGATGCTGGAGGGCATAGTGTGTAATAAAACCGCCCCTAAATGCAATACGCACGGCCACAAAACTGCCAGTGGAAGAAGTAATGGCACAAATATTGTTTTTTGGGAGCTGAATAAGATTTCATGGCCAAGAAGTTGGATAAAACCTCAGATTACTAAACATCCTATTTGGAGTGATTCAGAGCGTAAAATGCAATTCAAGTCCGATGGACAAATCTGGCTTTGTCAAATGCCAAGACAATGCTTTCCACTTGAAAGTGTTCTGCAAACTGTAAAGTTTGGTGGAAGAGTTTCTGTCCATACAATAAAGTAAAACTTAAATGAGTAGAATGGATTAGAGGAGCTAGGATAAGACAGAAATAGTATAAATATTCTAGACTAAAAAAGATAAAAGGAAGAAGGAAATGTATATACATATGTATACACTAGTGTTTTCCCTAACGGTCAATTAAATTGAAGGGTTGAGGGAAAGCGTAACATCTCATTGAAAGTAGAATGAATGGCTATTTAATGGAAACTGTAGGATGAGAACACCAGGCACTGACTGCTCTTTGTATTTATCACTGAGGAATCAGCTTTACACCATGTAGACCTCTGAATATTAATTCTCTGGTTCCATACATTACAATCTATATAGACCATTGATTCTCAACCCCTATCTTTCCATCTGCTGTGAAGTGAAAATGCTCAAAGTACTGTAGAACTACAACTCTCCTGCATGACGCTGGCACCACATTGATCAATGGAGGAACATGCACGAGGTGACGCACGACAGCACTACTACTTGAGACGTGACCAAGTAAAGTGCAGAGATGATACTTGCGTGTAAGTAAAGCTCCATCATTCTTATAGGTTTTTGCACTGTTTGATATAGTCATGTAGAGTCTATCAAGTTCCAACAGAAAATGTACTCTTTAATATCTGGTACCCATGTCTCCTTTAGCTGCAACTTTTTCATCAGGACTTGCACATTTTCCAGGATTGTTTGTGAAAACTCAGGTCTGTTAGCAATTCTGTGATAATTAAAGGGGTATTCCCATCTCCAAGATCCAATCCTGTTATGTAGTGGGGTAATAATAATAATATTGGCAAATAGGTCAAATTAGAAATGTAATATAGTTCTCCTGGTTCGCTAGGTTGCTTACGTTATGTGCAGGGCATTGCAGCCTAAGTATCCATGGTTATGACCACAAGCAACCAACTACAGTGCCTACAAGTAGTATTCAACCCCCTGCAGATTTAGCAGGTTTACACATTCGGAATTAACTTGGCATTGTGACATTTGGACTGTAGATCAGCCTGGAAGTGTGAAATGCACTGCAGCAAAAAAGAATGTTATTTCTTTTTTTTTTTTTAAATTGTGAAAAGTTTATTCAGAGGGTCATTTATTATTCAACCCCTCAAACCACCAGAATTCTGTTTGGTTCCCCTAAAGTATTAAGAAGTATTTCAGGCACAAAGAACAATGAACTTCACATGTTTGTATTAATGATCTCTTTTTCCAGCCTTTTCTGACTAATTAAGACCCTGCCCAAACTTGTGAACAGCACTCATACATGGTCAACATGGGAAAGACAAAAGGAGCATTCCAAGGCCATCAGAGACAAGATCGTGGAGGGTCACAAGGCTGGCAAGGGGTACAAAACCCTTTCCAAGGAGTTGGGCCTACCTGTCTCCACTGTTGGGAGCATCATCCGGAAGTGGAAGGCTTATGGAACTACTGTTAGCCTTCCACGGCCTGGACAGCCTTTGAAAGTTTCCTCCCGTGCCGAGGCCAGGCTTGTCCGAAGAGTCAAGGCTAACCCAAGGACAACAAGGAAGGAGCTCCGGGAAGATCTCATGGCAGTGGGGACATTGGTTTCAGTCAATACCATAAGTAACGTACTCCACCGCAATGGTCTCCGTTCCAGATGAGCCCGTAAGGTACCTTTACTTTCAAAGCGTCATGTCAAGGCTCGTCTACAGTTTGCTCATGATCACTTGGAGGACTCTGAGACAGACTGGTTCAAGGTTCTCTGGTCTGATGAGACCAAGATCGAGATCTTTGGTGCCAACCACACACGTGACATTTGGAGACTGGATGGCACTGCATACGACCCCAAGAATACCATCCCTACAGTCAAGCATGGTGGTGGCAGCATCATGCTGTGGGGCTGTTTCTCAGCCAAAGGGCCTGGCCATCTGGTCCGCATCCATGGAAAGATGGATAGCACGGCCTACCTGGAGATTTTGGCCAAGAACCTCCGCTCCTCCATCAAGGATCTTAAGATGGGTCATTTCATCTTCCAACAAGACAACGACCCAAAGCACACAGCCAAGAAAACCAAGGCCTGGTTCAAGAGGGAAAAAATCAAGGTGTTGCAGTGGCCTAGTCAGTCTCCTGACCTTAACCCAATTGAAAACTTGTGGAAGGAGCTCAAGATTAAAGTCCACATGAGACACCCAAAGAACCTAGATAACTTGGAGAAGATCTGCATGGTGGAGTGGGCCAAGATAACTCCAGAGACCTGTGCCGGCCTGATCAGGTCTTCTAAAAGACGATTATTAGCTGTAATTGCAAACAAGGGTTAATCCACAAAATATTAAACCTAGGGGTTGAATAATAATTGACCCACACTTTTATGATGACAATTTATTAAAATTTAACTGAGCAACATAACTTGCTGGTTTGTAAGATTTATGCCAATGTATGTAAAGTGCTGTGGAATTAACCCCTTCACGACCTTTGACGGATCTAGCCGCCATGGTGCCCTGGTACTTAAAGACCCATGACGGCTAGATCCGTCATGGCGGAATCGCGGCACCAGAGCACCGGGCACCGCGATCGGTTTTAAAAAACTGTAGATTCGGGAAGGAGAGGACTTGTACCTGACCTCAGGAGGGGTGGTGTCTCCTTCCCGGACCTACGGAGGCTGTGATTGGCTGAACGGCGTTCGTCAGCCAATCACAGCCAGTGTTATGTTTCAGCCATTGAAAATGGCTCAAGCATTGAAATCCAGCTATGTCAGTGCAGCTGCAGCACTGGCCATTGGCTGGAGCTCAGTGAGCTTTACTGCACCCGCCCCCAGCTCTGATTGGAGAGATCGGCCTTGTGACCGATTTCTCCAAGCAGCACCGTGCCTCTGGAACCGGGTGAGCTCGCTGTAGGAGATCGCTCTCCTTAGCTTCTCCCTCCGTGGAATCTGAGGAGAGCGATCCCTGCGGGCGCCCATCTGTGAGTCACAGCCCCCGATCCACCGCTGCCCTGCTCCATGTGCTTCGCCCCTGCTCTCCCGCTGCGCCCCTGCATCTGACGCCGCTACTCAGCAGTAAGAGCAAGCAGCGTCAGATGCAGGGGGTGGCGCAGCGGGAGGAGAGGGTCACGGCGGCCGCTGCACTCTCCCCATCAGCCGCTCCACCGCCCCAGCATCTGCCGCTCCCCTCCCCATCAGTCACTGCTGTCGCCCCATCTGCTGCTCCACCGCCCAGCATCTGCCGCTCCCCTCTCCCCATCAGTCACTGCTCTCGCCCCATCTGCTGCTCCACCGCCCCAGCATCTGCCGCTCCCCTCTCCCCATCAGTCACTGCTCTCGCCCCATCTGCTGCTCCACCGCCCAGCATCTGCCGCTCCCCTCTCCCCATCAGTCACTGCTCTTGCCCCATCTGCTGCTCCACCGCCCCAGCATCTGCCGCTCCCCTCTCCCCATCAGTCACTGCTCTCGCCCCATCTGCTGCTCCACCGCCCAGCATCTGCCGCTCCCCTCTCCCCATCAGTCACTGCTCTCGCCCCATCTGCTGCTCCACCGCCCCAGCATCTGCCGCTCCCCTCTCCCCATCAGTCACTGCTCTCGCCCCATCTGCTGCTCCACCGCCCAGCATCTGCCGCTCCCCTCTCCCCATCAGTCACTGCTCTCGCCCCATCTGCTGCTCCACCGCCCCAGCATCTGCCGCTCCCCTCTCCCCATCAGTCACTGCTCTCGCCCCATCTGCTGCTCCACCGCCCCAGCATCCGCCGCTCCCCTCTCCCCATCAGTCACTGCTCTCGCCCCATCTGCTGCTCCACCGCCCAGCATCTGCCGCTCCCCTCTCCCCATCAGTCACTGCTCTCGCCCCATCTGCTGCTCCACCGCCCCAGCATCTGCCGCTCCCCTCTCCCCATCAGTCACTGCTCTCGCCCCATCTGCTGCTCCACCGCCCAGCATCTGCCGCTCCCCTCTCCCCATCAGTCACTGCTCTCGCCCCATCTGCTGCTCCACCGCCCCAGCATCTGCCGCTCCACCGCCCCAGCATCTGCCGCTCCACCGCCCCAGCATCTGCCGCTCCCCTCTCCCCATCAGTCACTGCTCTCTCCCCATCTGCCGCTCCACCGCCCCAGCATCTGCCGCTCCCCTCTCCCCATCAGCCACTGCTCTCTCCCCATCTGCCGCTCCACCGCCCCTGCATCTGCCGCTCCACCGCCCCAGCATCTGCCGCTCCACTCTCCCCTGCATCTGCCGCTCCACTCTCCCCTGCATCTGCCGCTCCACTCTCCCCTGCATCTGCCGCTCCACTCTCCCCTGCATCTGCCGCTCCACTCTCCCCTGCATCTGCCGCTCCACTCTCCCCTGCATCTGCCGCTCCACTCTCCCCTGCATCTGCCGCTCCACTCTCCCCTGCATCTGCCGCTCCACTCTCCCCTGCATCTGCCGCTCCACTCTCCCCTGCATCTGCCGCTCCACTCTCCCCTGCATCTGCCGCTCCACTCTCCCCTGCATCTGCCGCTCCACTCTCCCCTGCATCTGCCGCTCCACTCTCCCCTGCATCTGCCGCTCCACTCTCCCCTGCATCTGCCGCTCCACTCTCCCCTGCATCTGCCGCTCCACTCTCCCCTGCATCTGCCGCTGCACTCTCCACAACATCTGCCGCTCCACTCTCCCCATCAGCCGCTCCACCGCCCCTGCATAAGCCGCCACACTCTCCCCATCAGCCGCCGCACTCTCCCCATCAGCCGCTCCACCGCCCCTGCATCAGCCGCCGCACTCTCCCCATCTGCCGCCGCACTCTCCCAATCAGCCACAGTTCTCTCCCCATCTGCCGCTGCGCCCCTGCATCAGCCACCTCACTCCCCCATCAGCCTCTGCGCCCCTGCATCTGCCACCTCACTCCCCCATCAGCCTCTGCTCCCCTGCATCTGCCACCTCACTCCCCAATCAGCCTCTGCGCCCCTGCATCTGCAACCTCACTCCCCAATCAGCCTCTGCGCCCTTGCATCTGCCACCTCACTCCCCCATCAGCCTCTGCCCCCTCCCTTATCTGCTGCCTGCTCTCTCTCATCCCCTTAATCCTCTGCCCCCTCCCCCCCTCCCGGATCTGCTGCAATCCTGCTGCCTAGATCCATTCTGTAAGGTAGCTATCCCCAATCTCACCTCCCATTCCCCTTCCACCCTTCCCCTCGCCCCCCCTTCCTCCGCCACTCCTGCATCCGTTGTGCCCTCACCCATCCTCCACCGCTCCTCCATCCGCCACGCCCTCCCATCCTCCGCCGTGCCCCCTCACCCATCCTCCACCGTGCCCCCTCACCCATCCTCCGCCGCTCCTGCATCCGTTGCGCCCTTCTATCCTCCATCCATCTTTTTTCCATCCCACCTAGTCCCCCCCCTTTTTGCAGTACATCTGTGCGTTCGTCCTAATTTTTTTTTCTATAAACTAAGAAAGAAATACAAATAAACTTAGTTTAGGGCCAGTAAAATTATACTGTAGTAATCATCAACTACAGTATTTTTTACTGAATATTGTAAGGGTCAGCCCAGTGCCACACATGAGAGCGATGCTCGAGTCTCACACCGCATCATCCGGCACGGTCGCTCTCTTCCAGACAGGAGTGTGCGGCTGTGTCGGGTGATGCGATGCGAGATTTGTGCATTGCTCTCACGTGTGGCACTTGCCTTAGTGTCAGTTGCAGGTGCATATATTTTTTTTTTTTTACTGACGTCTGTATTTTTTATTATGCCAAACTAATATTTCTTTGTATTGGGGGGGGTCTAGTTTCCAACATGGGGTCACATGTGGGGGAGCTCCACTGTTTGGGCATATCAGGGGGATCTCCAAACGCGACATGGTGCGGCTAACGATTCCAGCTAATTTTCCATTTAAAAAGTCAAATGACGCTCCTTCCCTCTGGAGCTCTGCCGTGCGCCCAAACAGTGTTTTTCTGCCACATATGAGGTATCAGCGTACTCAGAACAAATTGCCCAACAAATTTTGCGGTCCACTTTATAATGTTACCCCTGTACAAATTAAAAAATGGAGCCTAAAATAACATTTTGTGGAAAAAAAAAAAGTACTTTTTTGTTTTTATGCCTCAATGTATGAAGCACGTGAGGGTTCAAAGTGCTCATTACCCATGTAGATTTATGCCATGGGGGTTTAGTTTCCAAAATGAGGTCACTTGTGGGGGAGCTCCATTGTTTAGGCACCTCAGGGGGTCTCCAAACGCAACATGGCGTACGCTAATAATTCCAACCAATTTTGCTGTGAAATGGCGCTCCTTCTCTTCTGAGCCCCGCTGTGTGCCCAGACAATTACTTTCCACCACATATGAGGTATCTGTGTACTCAGGAGAAATTGCACAATACATTGTATGGTGCATTTTTTCCTGATACCCTTGTGGAAAAAAAAGCTACCTGGTTGAAATAAAAATTTCATGGTAAAAAAAAAATATATATATTTTCACGGCTGAACGTTCTTAACTTTTGTGAAGCCTCCAGGGGTTCAAAGTGTTCAGTAAACATCTAGATAAATTCAATGAGGGGTCTAGTTTCCAAAATGGGGTCACTTGTGGGGGAGCTCCATTGTTTAGGCACCTCAGGGGGTCTCCAAACACAACATGGCATCCACTAACGATTCCAGACAATTTTGCGTTTGAAAAGTCAATTGTCGCACCTTGCCTTCCGAGCCCTGCTGTGCGCCCAAACATTTGATTTCCACCACATGAGGTATCTGTGTACTCAGGAGAAAATGCACAATACATTTTATGTTGCAATTTTTCCTGATACCCTTGTGAAAAAAAAAGCTACCTGGTTGAAGTAACAATTTCGTGGTAATTTTTTTTTTTTTTTCATTGCTCAAAGTTATTAACTTTTGTGAACCCCCCAGAGGTTCAAAGTGCTCAATAAACATCTAGATAAATTCCATGAGGGGTCTAGTTTCCAAAATGGGGTCACTTGTGGGGGAGCTCAATTGTTTAGGAACCTCAGGGGGTCTCCAAACGCAACATCACATCTGCTAATTATTCCAGACAATTTTGCTTTCAAAAATTCAAATGGTGCTCCTTCTCTTCCGAGCCTTGCCGTGCGCCAAAACAATTGATTTCCCCCACATATGAGATATCGGTGTACTCAGGAGAAATTGCACAATTAATTTTATGGTGCATTTTTCCTGATACCCTTGTGAAAATGCTAAATTTTATGGCTAAAGTAACATTTTTGTGTAAAAAAGTAAAATTTTCATTTTTTCCTTCCACATTGCTTTGGTTGCTGTAAAGCTCCTAAAGGGTTAATAAACTTCTTGGATGTAGTTTTGTGCAGTGTGAGGGGTGCAGATTTTAGAATGGGGTCACTTTTGGGTATTTTCTGTCACCTAGGCCTCTCAAAATCACTCCAAATGTGATGTGGTACCTAAAAAAATTTTTTGTAAATTTTGTTGGAAAAATGAAAAATTGCTGATGAACTTTGAACCCTTCTAACTTCCTAACGGAAAAAAATTTTGTTTCGAAAATTGCGCTGGTGTAAAGTAGACAAGTGGGAAATGTTACATAGTAACTATTTTGTGTGACATATCTCACAGATTTATGGGCATAAAATTTCAAATTTTGAAAATTGCGAAATTTTCAAAATGTTCGCCAAATTTCCAAACTTTTCACACATAAATGCAAAAAATATCAGCCTAAATTTACCATTGACATGAAGTACAATATGTCACGAAAAAACAATCTCAGAATCGCCAGGATCCGTTGAAGCGTTCCAGAGTTATAACCTGTCAAAGTGACACTGGTCAGAAATGTAAAAAATGGCCGGGTCTTTAAGGTGAAAACAGGCTGGGGGCTGAAGGGGTTAATAGCGCTATATAAATGAATAAAATTATTATTATTATTATCTGTTAATAAATCCTGCTCTTGTTTGAAGTTTGCAGGCTCTAACTTATTTGCATCTTATCAAACCTGCTAAATCTGCAGGGGGTTGAATACTACTTGTAGGCACTGTAACTGTTCCTATATGCCTGGTTGTAACTACTGTTTGTTTGTTTGTTTTTTTTCAAAAATAAACCCTCCCCAAAAAATAATCCCTGGCAGGAATTTTCTGCATTCTCGGTGTAATACATAAATATGAGCCCTAGCCCGAAAATAGGCCCTCGTTGCGGTTTAATAATGAAGTGGCCATGCAGCTAAAAAAGTTAAATATACTGCAGGACACTTAATTATAGAACACAATCAGATCACACACCCACACACATCAGATCGCAAAACACACACACACAAACATGAGATCGCACACATCAGATCACACATACAATCACCACATTCAGTGATACAGATTGTTTCTGGCCAGGGAACCTGGGACGCAGTGTGGTGGAACGCGTCGATGCATTCCACCACCAACTACTCTATGTGTTCCACTGCAGGTTCTCGCACACCACTGGACTGCTTCCCATCTTCCCGTGCTGGCCGGAAGCAATCGGTATAGCTGGATGTGGTGCGTGTGTGTGCGCGAGATAATGTGCGAGAGTGTGTGTGCGATCTGATGAATGTGAGTGTGTCGGTCAGAAGCAGTGGAGGATCGGGTGGAGCATACCTGCTGGGAGCGCCCACCGAAGATTGCAGGAGGAACTGGGAGCCACACAGAAGTCCGGGGTCTGGTAAGTATGATTCCCCTTGGAAGGGGGGAATGTCTGCTTTTCTGGGGAGATAAACTTACCCCCAACCGTGTTTCTCAAAGAATAAGAGTTACTACAAAAATATGTCCTAGTGCTTTTTCCGGGGCAAAAAAAGTATGACAGTGTCTTATTTTTGGAAAAACATGGTATGGATATCCAAGCTGCAATGCCCTACACATGAGGAAAGCAATATAGTGAATTAGGAGAATTATAACACATTTGTAATTGGAGGTATTTGTTGCTGCTGCTGCTGCTGCTGCTGCTGCTGCTGCTGCTGCTGCTGCTACTGCTACTGCTACTGCTACTGCTACTACTACTACTACTACCACTACCACCACTACCACCACTACCACCACTACCACCACTACCACCACTACCACTACCACCACTACCACCACTACCACCACTACCACCACTACCACCACTACCACTACCACTACCACTACCACTACCACTACCACTACCACTACCACTACTACTACTACACCTACTACATATTGAGATAGGAACTTAGAAATGGGAATAACCCTTTAAGTAAACTCAATCTTTTTGGTATGACAAGGTAACCCAAAGCTGTTTAACATTATTGACAAGCAGGTAAGCTGTAGGAAAACAGCAATTACATGACATATTTGCCAGACTCACGAGATACATTTCTTTACATTTCAGACATTGAGAAACACTCAAACATGACAAAGTAATAGTTAAATATGAATAATTCAAACGAAGCAAGTGTTTCTACTACTTCTGTACCCCAGAGGAAGTATATTCATGTAGCTCTACCCTACCCAAATGTGACAACATGGGAGAAAAGCACAAACCTTCTACATAACTCTGACTTTAACCCCTTGAAAATCAGTTTATATTTCTAAATCTACATATGTCCAATATTTTGCACCATGTATAGTGAAAAGAACTGCAATCTTGATTCAGTGCTCTAAATCTCCTGCACAGACATTAGGGCAAATTTACTATTCCTGTTTAATATTTATACAGCGTAAACTTAGATCAGACAGTCTGAAAATGAGGTAAATTGATCACAGTGGCTCACGCTGGCTGATACATTTGGAGCATCTTGGTATACAAATTGCCTCTTCAGAGAGGAAAAGGACTTGAACTCTAGTTCCACCCATTAGAAGTAGCAATCCTAACAGTCAGCATCAACCCTTTAACAAGCCTTGCCATAGGACTCAGGATAAAAACCAAAGAAGAATCTCAATTTGCAGACATTGTGATTTGGGTTCTTTCCCCTCATCAGTGCAAAGGATGAGATCTGATTTTGCCAATTTATATGGCAAAGCTTAAAGCATCAATATTCACTTTTAGGATTGTTACTTCCAGTAGGTTGCACTACCCTTTAAAGGTACAGTCATACTTAGCGACGCTCCAGCGATCCCACCAGCGATCTGAGCTACATGGTCGCTAATGAGCTGTCAATCAGGCAGATCTCCACAGCGATCAGAGATCAGCCACCAGCGACCCATATAACGACACTGTGCTTGGTAACCCTAGTACACATCGGGTTACTAAGCAAATGCTAAGCTTATAGTTACTCGATGTGTACCTTGGCTACGTGTGCAGGGAGCAGGGAGCTGGCTTCTAGAAGCTGCGGACGCTGGTAACCAAGGTAAATATCGGGTTACCAAGCAAAGCGCTTTGCTTGGTTACCCAATGTGTACCTTGGTTACCAGCGTCCGCAGAAGCCGGCTCCCTGCACATTCAGATCATTGCTCTTTCGCTGTCAAACACAGCTATGTGTGCTTCACAGCATGAGAGCAACAACCAAAAAATGGTCCAGGACATTCAGCAACGACCAGCGACCTCACAGCAGGGGCCAGGTTGTTGCTGGACGTCACACACAGCGACATCGCTAGCAAGATCGCTGTTGCGTCGCAGAAACTGTAACTCAGCAGCGATGTCGCTAACGATGTCGCTTAGTGAAACGTGGCCTTAAGTCCTTTTCCTCTGGGAAGCGGCAAATTTGCATATTTACCTTTCTAGAGAAGCATTGTTTGGCTTATAAATCTCCTTGCACTGGCATGTCACTCTCCACAAGGATAAACATTATCCCTTAGAGCATGTTGTTAGACACTTTTGTCTAAGGCTGGGACCACATTGCAATTTTCCCCTACGTATATAGTGTACGTGGGAAGCTCCCAATGTACAGTATATTTTAAACATTTCCATAGGGGTCCAATAGTCAGATGCAGGTCAATAATTGTGCTTAATACTGGAAATAAAAAAAAAATGTATGTTATAGCATAGCTGACAACATGATTTTCATAAATGGTATTCGAAATAAAAATATACTCAAACTGATACCAAATTAGCCTACAGGTAACAGATAGCACCGTATGGCATCAGTTTAACCCCTTCACGAGCCAGCCGATTTGGCGCTATTTTTTTTTTTCCGCCATTCTTCTTCCGAGAGCCGTAACTTTATTTTTCCGTCAATATAGCCATATGAGGGCTTGTTTTTTTATGGAACGAGTTGTACTTTTAAATGAAACTATAAGTTTTTCCATGTAGTGTACTCGAACATGGCATAAAAAGTCCAAATGCGGAAAAATTGCAAAAAAAAAAAAAAAAAGTACGATTGTTTTTGAGATTTTATTCAGTGTTCACTATATGGTAAAACAGATGTGTCCATATGATGCCTCAGCTAGGTGTGACTTCGTAGACAAAAAAAAAAAAGGATAAGTTTACTTTTATCTAATGGGTTAAAAAAAAAAAAAATCAGAAGTTTGTCCAAAAAGAGTACCACACGTTTTGCGCCATTTTTCGCGACCAGTAGCGTTCTCATTTTTTGGGATCTGGGTCTCAGTGATGGCTTATTTTCTACGCCTCGAACTGACATTTTTAATGGTACCATTCTTGCAAGATGCTACATTTTGATCACCCACTATTGCATTTTGCGCAAAATGTACCGCGACAAAAAAAAATATTTTGGCGTTTGGAATTTTTTTTGCCGCTACGCAGTTTACCAGTCGCTTTACTTGATTATGTATTTTGATAGATCGGGCGTGTTTGAACGCGGCAATACCTAATATGTGTATATTTTTTATTTTTTTAATCCATTAATTTTCAATGGGACAAAAGGGGGGTGATTTGAACTTTTAGGCTTTATTTTTAAAAAAAAAATGTTTTATTTTACTAGTCCCCCTAAGAGACTAAGGATCAGCAGTCTGATCGCTCTTCCATATCTGCTGATCAAAGCTACACAGCTGTGAACACCAGATATGCTCATCTCCTGTCTCGCACAGCTCTTGGCCGGGTGAAACAGGAAGGGAGTCATGTGAGCTACAGGAGTCATGGTGACTTCCCGTGTCGGGCGGTGAGTAAAGCTTAACCACGACTAAGGCTATGTGCGCACTAGTGCGTTTTACCCGCGGATTTCCCGCGGAAATTTCTTGAGAAATGTCTGCAATCTTTGTGCAGACATTTCCCAGCAAATCCTATGTGAAAAAAAAATAGCTGTGCGTACACTGCGGATTTTTCTCAAGAAATTTCCTTGAGAAGAATTTCTTGAGAAAATGAGCATGTCCATTATTTTCCGCAGGTACCTGCGGAATACCCCCGGAATTTCACTCCATTCACTGTAATGTAATCGCGAAATTCCGGGGGTATACCGCAGGTAGAAAATGATGTGCGGTATACCCCCGGTATAGCCGCGATTTACCTGCGGTAATGCTAATCGCTGCCTGCTGTTTTGCAGGAAGCGATGTCATTATGCCAGGAAGAGGAAGCGGAGCAGAGTAAAAACACACGTCACACTGCCTGGACGCCGCACAGAAGCACTTCCGTGCGACCTCCAGGTGCCCGTGCAGTCTGTGTCCCGCTCCAGCCTCGCGGATGCCTGCACTGCAGCGTGTCAGTGTGTGCCCACAGTGTCAGCAGCTTGTCACGCTGCAGCGCAGGCAGACACTGACACTGCACTGCAGGGTGTCAGTGTCTGCCCGCAGTATCGGCAGCTTGTCACGCGGCAGCGCGGGCAGACACTGACACCCTGCAGTGCTGGCAGCCGCGGGGATGACTATCGCTGCTGTCAGGAGGTGAGATCATTACCTGCTGTGACGATCTCCTGCCTCCTGACGTCACCGCGGTCACTGCTGTCTATGCCCGTCTCGCGAGCGGCCCGAGACTGTCACTAGCGGTGACGTCATGGGCTCTCGCGATACTTCTGACAACGCGGCGGGCATAGAAGGCAGTGACAGCGCTGACGTCAGCAGTACAGGAGATGATCACAGCAGGTAATGATCTCATCTATCCTCCTGGCAGCAGCGCTCGTCATCCCATGCAGTGATCTGGGCTATTGATGTTAGCTCAGGTCACTGCATTGCTCTCCCAGCCAATGGGGAACATTCTGTTCTTCATTGACTAGGACAGCGACTATGGTATGGATCGCCGTGAGACCCCCCCCACCCTATTGGATTACGCCGGACGTGGAAATGATATTGTTCTTTTCAATAAATTGGTGAAAGAGGGAATGTTTTGGGGAGTGTTTTTTCAAATAAAACTTTTTTGTTATCTATTTTTTATTTCTTACTGACTGGGTTGGTGATGTCGGGTATCTGATAGACGCCTGACCTCACCAACCCCAGGGCTTGATGCCAGGTGACATTACCCATCTGGCATCAACCCCATATATTACCTCGTTTGCCAACGCACCAGGGCAACGGGATGAGTTGGGGCAAAGCGCCAGGATTGGCACGTCTAATGGATGTGCCCCTTCTGGGGCGGCTGCGGCCTGCTATTTTTAGGCTGGGGAGTGTCCAATAACAGTGGACCTCCCTAGTCTAAGAATACCAGACCACAGCTGTCTGCTTTACCTCGGCTGGTGATCCAATTTGGGGGGACCCCACGTTTTTTGTTTTAAACTATTTATTTAATGTAAAATAACAGCGTGGGGTGCCTTCTGTTTTGAATTACCAGTCAAGGTGAAGCTGCCAGCTGTGGTTTGCAGGCTGCAGCCGTCTGCTTTACCCTAGCTGGCTACAAAAGATGGAGGGACCTCACGTCTTTTTTTTTTTATTATTTATTTATTTTATGGCTAAATACAAGGCTAAGCACCCTTTAGTGCCACATGAAAGTCACTAAAGGGTGCCAGCTTAGAAAATGCAGGGGGGTGGGACATTATATAGGTCTTTCTCATCTACAGTTAGGTCCAGAAATATTTGGACAGTGACACAATTTTCGCGAGTTGGGCTCTGCATGCCACCACATTGGATTTGAAATTAAATCTCTACAACCAGAATTCAAGTGCAGATTGTAACATTTAATTTGAAGGTTTGAACAAAAATATCTGATAGAAATTGTAGGAATTGTACACATTTCTTTACAAACACTCCACATTTTAGGAGGTCAAAAGTAATTGGACAAATAAACCAAACCCAAACAAAATATTTTTATTTTCAATATTTTGTTGCGAATCCTTTGGAGGCAATCACTGCCTTAGGCTACTTTCACACATCAGTTTTCTGTATTCAGGCACAGTCCTTTTTTTTCCTGATCCAACGGATCCTGAAAAAAAAGTGAAAACCGTATCCACCGGATCCGTTTTTTTAACGGATCCGTTATGCCGGATCCGTTAAAAAACGGATCCGGTGGATACGGTTTGCATCCGTTTTTGCATCCTTTTCGTCCGGTTTTTGGCTGGATCCGTTTTGTTAATTACATTGGTGCATGCGCAGTTAACAAAAACGGATCCGGCGGCCGCATCCGTTTTTTACCGCATTACGCCGGATCCGGCGTCCATAGGCTTCTATTGTAAAACACGCCGTATCGCGCCGGATCCGGCGCGATGCGTTTTTTTTGCCGGACAAAAAAACGTTGCAAGCTACGTTGCCTCCGGCCGCCGCATTTATTTATTTTGCCGCATCCGGAAAAAAACGGATGCACCGCAAAGCCATCCGGTACAATCCGGTAACAATGCAAGTCTATGGGGAAAAAACGGATGCGGTACTGGATCCGTTTTACCCGTTTTTTTCCGGATTGAACCTGATGGCAAAAAACTGATGTGTGAAAGTAGCCTTAAGTCTGGAACCCATGGACATCACCAAACGCTGGGTTTCCTACTTCTTAATGCTTTGCCAGGCCTTTACAGCCGCAGCCTTCAGGTCTTGCTTGTTTGTGGGTCTTTCCGTCTTAAGTCTGGATTTGAGCAAGTGAAATGCATGCTCAATTGGGTTAAGATCTGGTGATTGACTTGGCCATTGCAGAATGTTCCACTTTTTTGCACTCATGAACTCCTGGGTAGCTTTGGCTGTATGCTTGGGGTCATTGTCCATCTGTACTATGAAGCGCCGTCCGATCAACTTTGCGGCATTTGGCTGAATCTGGGCTGAAAGTATATCCCGGTACACTTCAGAATTCATCCGGCTACTCTTGTCTGCTGTTATGTCATCAATAAACACAAGTGACCCAGTGCCATTGAAAGCCATGCATGCCTATGCCATCACGTTGCCTCCTCCATGTTTTACAGAGGATGTGGTGTGCCTTGGATCATGTGCCGTTCCCTTTCTTCTCCAAACTTTTTTCTTCCCATCATTCTGGTACAGGTTTATCTTTGTCTCATCTGTCCATAGAATACTTTTCCAGAACTGAGCTGGCTTCATGAGGTGTTTTTCAGCAAATTTAACTCTGGCCTATCTATTTTTGGAATTGATGAATGGTTTGCATCTAGATGTGAACCCTTTGTATTTACTTTCATGGAGTCTTCTCTTTACTGTTGACTTAGAGACAGATACACCTACTTCACTGAGAGTGTTCTGGACTTCAGTTGATGTTGTGAATGGGTTCTTCTTCACCAAAGAAAGTACGTGGCGATCATCCACCACTGTTGTCATCCGTGGACGCCCAGCCTTTTGGAGTTCCCAAGCTCACCAGTCAATTCCTTTTTTCTCAGAATGTACCCGACTGTTGATTTTGCTACTCCAAGCATGTCTGCTATCTCTCTGATGGATTTTTTCTTTTTTTTCAGCCTCAGGATGTTCTGCTTCACCTCAATTGAGAGTTCCTTAGACCGCATGTTGTCTGGTCACAGCAACAGCTTCCAAATGCAAAACCACACACCTGTAATCAACCCCAAACCTTTTAACTACTTCATTGATTACAGGTTAACGAGGGAGACGCCTTCAGAGTTAATTGCAGCCCTTAGAGTCCCTTGTCCAATTACTTTTGGTCCCTTGAAAAAGAGGAGGCTATGCATTACAGAGCTATGATTCCTAAACCCTTTCTCCGATTTGGATGTGAAAACTCTCATATTGCAGCTGGGAGTGTGCACTTTCAGCCCATATTATATATATAATTGTATTTCTGAACATGTTTTTGTAAACAGCTAAAATAACAAAACTTGTGTCACTGTCCAAATATTTCTGGACCTAACTGTATCTATCTATCTATTCATCTATCCATCTTTCCCTCTATCCATTATCTGTCTATAGATTATCTATATTATTTATTGCAAAACCGCTGGGACCAACCTGCGGTAAATCTGCGGTAAATCCGCGGCAAATTCGCGGAAAATCCGCATGCGTTTTCCCGCGGATTTTTCCGCAGGTGCAGAAATCTTCAACTCCCAGAAGTTTCTCAAGAAATTTTCTTGAGAAAAATCACTTTTCTAGTGCGCACATAGCCTAATGGCGCTATCACATTTTGACAGCGCCATTTAAGGGGATAACAGGTATGGGCAGATCGTGGATCTGCTCATGCCTGCTAGGCACACGTCAGCTGTACAAATCAGCTGACATGTGTGCGGATTACCCCGGCTGGGATTAACACTATGACCACTGGGATGTAATTTTACTGCCCGCGGTCATTAAGTGGTTAATGGCTACAGCATGACAAACCTTTTAATATAGCCTGTGTTAGAGTGACACATTCATTAAATGGATTTCAAACAGAGATCTCCATCACCCATAGATTAAAATGGCATTCGGTAATCAGCCATGTCATTAAAAGGGAACCGGTCACCAAATTTTTCTCATATGAACTGCAGCCACCACCAGTGAGCCCTTATATTCAGCATTCTATAATGCTGTATATAAGCCCCCAAGCCAATCTGTATAACATAGAAAAGCTTTTATCATACTCACCTGTGGGACGATCGGGTCCGATGGGTGTTGCTGGTCTTGATCCAGCGGCTCATCTTTGCTGGCGATCACCGTCCTCTTTCCCTGCTTCATGTTGATGATGCATCATTTGTCATCCACAGTGTCCTCTGTTGCGCTCCTGCACTTCTGTGCCCTGCTGAGGTCAGAGCACAGTAGTGTAGTGTGCAAACGTTCTTTGACCTTTCCCTGTGCATTATAGTACTTTGTTCTGCCTGCAAAAAGGCAGAGAGAAGTGAGTGTGCACAGGGGCGCAATGGCGGACACTGTGTGGATGATGTAGGATGAATCACCCACCCAGAGCAGGGATGGAGAATGGCTATTGCCAGCAGAGAGGAGACGCTCAAGACCAGCTCTCTATATATCATCTATCTAGCTATTACCTTTGCTCATCTTTAAAACATAAAAATTTGTAATTTCTTGAATGAACCTAATTCTGGCACGTGTAACGCGGGCAGCACACAGATGTCACATGGATGTCATCCTTGTTTTGTATGTGTTTTTCACAGACCCATTGAAAAAACAGAAATATACCTATGTGGATCATTCACACGTGTGGTTCTCACGGACACACAGTCAGTGGAAAGCACGGTGATGTGAAAATCACCATAAATGTCAATGTATGTACAAGCGTGAGAAATTCCATGCCTGCTGCTGATCGGGAGTGACCTATGGATCCTTGTTCTCAAAACGGATTCGATGATGGCCATGGGACCTTACACCATTGGATTATGTTTGAACTTTGAGGACTTATTTTTAATTAATAAATTGGTGGATGAGGGAGAGTGGGGGAGTCTTTATTCAAATATACAAATTTTTTTCCTGTGAGTGTTTCTTTTAACTGTACGCTTACTGGGTTAGTAATGGGGGTGTCTGAAAGATGCCTACCCATTAGTAACCCCTCGGCTTCATGCCAGCTGTCAATTCACATCATCATTAACAAAAAGTACTACCCCGATTTCCATGGCACCAGAGCAAAATCGGGAAAAGCTGGGCAAAGCGCCCAAATTGGAACATCTATCTATTAATCTTTTCAATCAGTGGTCTCATAGTACTAGCACTGACAACTGCCGCTTGTTATATTATTCTAACTAGACATTATCATAGTGCTTTAATTACAATTTAGCAGTTCTTTATCAGCGCTCTGACCATACTAGCGCTGTTTATTCATAGGCATTTATATAACCTGCACACCTCTATGCCACTTATAGTCGAATATTATACTTGATTTTATCTTATATATGACTCGTTTATTTGCTACACCTTATGCAGTGACATTCTACCATATCCCTTATGCTTATTTCTAGTTACGGTAATTATAGGCACTCTATTTTGTATGATCCTTACTCCTGCTTTGCATATAATTCATTATCTGGACTTGTTTGGGGTTTACCGTCCACTCTTACCTTCTACTATTAAACTATCTGATCGGGACAACATATAATTAATCATTTTAAAATATATTAAAAGTTGTATTTTATATTTATCCACACATCTTTTTCCCATTTCTTTTCTCTCCCTATTTATATTATATTATAGTTATAGTTTTGAGATGTCACTGTACCCTGCAGAGTTTCAAGACATCCTGTACCAGATGCTGCATAGTAGCCCCAAAACAAACTGAGCCTCCTCCAGGTTTCACAGTAGCTACAATGTTCTTTTCTTTGTATGCTTCATTTTTGAGTCTGTGAACACAGAGCTGATGTGACTTGCCAAAAGCTCCCGTTTTGTCTAATCTGTCCAAAGGACGCTCTCCAAGGTTTTGTGGCTTGTCAATATGCATTTTGGTGCATTCCAGTCCTGATTTTCTTTGAAGACAACTCTCTCCTTAACATTCTTTGATCCATATGTAGTGTGGTAAAGATCATGATACTAAATAGTACATTGACTACTTTTCACCCTTTACTGACTGATTATATAGAATTGAGAGAACTGTGATACTAACTACAAGACACATTTCAGTTTTACATGTCCCCATCGTCATATTATTTTCAATATTTTCTAGTGGTACCATCATTTTTGTCCAGATCACTTTCATTAGTTTTTGGGGGGGTTTTTACAACACAATTCAAAAGCAATGTCTGAATTTTATTAGCTGATATTCAGTAATTGTAAATTGAAATAAAGTTTAAAATTCAATTAAAGTTCTGTCAAAAGTAATTTTCTGTGACCAATGTGTTTTTTTTCTTACTTTACCATTAGGGGACCAAAAATATTGTCCACGGGTGAATAAATACAGTATATAGGGTTGGAAGAAATATCTATCAACCAAAGGAAAGGCAAGCTTTTGAAATAACGAAGGTCAATCCTGTAAATTCTCTGCATTTCTCACTATTAAAAACAATTCAAAACAAAACTTATTACAATTAGATTACATTATTATTATGGGCAGCTTTGAAAATTTCAGATCACTTTTTAGGATATGAATCTACACTTAACCCCTTCACGACCGGCCGATTTTTCACTTTCCGTTTTTTTTTCGCCATTCTTTTTCTGAGACGTAACTTTTTTATTTTTCAGTCAATATGGTCATGTGAGGGCTCATTTTTTGCGGAACGAGCTGTACTTTTAAATGAAACCATCAGTTTTACCATATAGTGTACTGGAAAACGGCAAAAAAATTCCAAATGCAGAAAAATTGCAAAAAAAGTGTGATAGCACTATTGTTTTTGAGATATTTTATTCACTGCGTTTACTACATGGTAAAACTGATGTGTGGGTGTGATGCCTCAGGTCAGTGCGAGTTCGTAGACACCAAACATGTATAGGTTTACTTTTATATAAGGGGTTAAAAAAAAACGGAAGTTTGTCTGAAAAAAGTGGCGCACGTTTTACGCCATATTCCGTGACCCGTAGCGTTCTCATTTTTCGGGATCTATGGCTCAGTGACTGCTTATTTTTTGCGTCTCGAGCTGACGTTTTTAACGGTACCATTTTTGCGCAGATGCTACATTTTGATCGCCTCATTGCGTTTTGCGCAAAAGTTGTGGCGACAAAAAAAATGTCGTTTTGGCGTTTGGAACTTTTTTTGCCGCTACGCCATATAATGATCAGAATAATTGATTTTATATTTTGATAGATCGGGCGTTTCTGAACGCGGCGATACCAAATGTGTGTATATTTTTTTTTAACCCTTTAATTTTCAATGGGGCGAATGGGGGGTGATTTGAACTTTTAGGTTTTTTTTAAATTTTTTAAAACTTTTTTTTAACTTTTTTTTTTTTTATTTTACTAGTCCCCCTAGGGGGCTCTTGCGATCAGCAGTCTAATCGCACTGCACTATCTGCTGATCACAGCTATACAGCTGTAAACAGCAGATACGCTCACTTTCTTTTTCACTGTGCCGCGGGCACAGCGAAAGTGAAAGCAATTCATGTGTAGTACAGGAGTCATCACATGACCCTGTGCTACCATGACAACTACCGGAAGTCACGTGATCGTGTCACGTGACTTCCGGTATTGGGTGGTAAGTAAAAGTTTACCGCGATCGCGCTTATAATGGCGCTGTCACATATTGACAGCGCCATTTAAGGGGTTAAACGGCACGAGCAGATAACGATTCTGCTCGTGCCTAGCAGGCACACATCTCAGCTGTGAAAATCAGCTGAGATGTGCGCCGATCGCAGCATGCTGCCGGCGGCAGACCGCGGGCAGTAACGTTATGACTGCTAGGACGTAATTTTATAGCCCGCGGTCGTTAACGGGTTAAAGGGAACCTATCAGGTCCTCTATGCACCCAAAATCACAAGCAGTTCTGGGTGCATATTGCTAATCCCTGCCTAACTGTCCCTACATATAGTAGCATAGATAAAGAGATCTTTAGACAAAGTATTTCTAAAGATCATTTATGATATGCTAATGAGGCCAGGGACTAGTCGCAAGGGCGTTATTTCTCCCAACTAATCTGCCCTCTTAGAATGCCCCTGTGGGCGTGCTAACATACTATTCAATGCCCAGCGTCATTGGCATGGATGCGCATACCTGTCCTTTGTCACCGCCTTTTTTAGCTAGCACATTTGCAATGGTGTTCCAGCAGTCTTTTTGATTGTTATGCAATGTTTATTCAATTTCCTACATAGCCAGGTCCCTGGCTTCGCAAACAAGTAGGTTTTAACCGCACACAGAGGTAACATTTGGTTAGGGACACAATAAATAAGAGATTACCATGACGTGGTCATGGGGCAGTAATGAATTTATCAATACATTAGCAAAACATCTCTTTTTCAAAATAATCCTTAGCAGTCATGCAATGTCACATTTTCAATTTTTCATATGACCAATTGTATTTTTCATTTCTATATGTTTCATAGAGCAGTTATGCTTATTCATATTTCTCTGAATTTGGTGTGCAGCTTTCACTTTATATAAATTGTATATTTTTTAGCTAGCACCCTGCTCACATTTATAATGGTGTTCCAGCAGTCTTTTTGATTAAGTCTGGGTCCCAAACCTAACTTTATCTTAAGCATGAGTGAAGCCACCGAACCGAACTTCCACAGTTTTGCTCATCTCTAATTGCTTCCCCACCACCTTTATGACTTTCTATCAACCATTCCAAATTACCTAAAATTCTCTTCTATCGGGTTCTGAACGGACAGCCATGAAAGGATATGTAAGCTAAAGTTTGCAGAAGGGTCACATTTGCCTGTCTTCCTCACCTGTAGCTGCTGGATTTTTTTTTTTTTTAAAAGAAAGATGGAGGTTTCTGTCCTCTTAATTTCCATGAATTAAATAAAATTATCGTTAAGAATACTTACCCTCTTCCACTTATCCCCAATATTATATAATCAGCTCACAGGGGCTAAATGGTTTTCCAAAATTGATCTTAGAGAGGCTTATAATTTGATATTCATCCGGAAGAATCATGAGTGGAAGATTGCGTTTTTAACGTCCAAGGGCCTATTTGAAAAGCTTGTCATGCCTTTCAGATTTACCAATGTGCCAGCCATTTTACCAATGTACACTGAGCCTAAAGCCAGCATTGGAGGCGGTGACAACGGACAGGTAAGTGCATTCATGCCGATTATGCTGGGAATTTAACAGCATGTTAACACGCCCACAGGAGCATGTGTGCCCATGACGCATGTGTGCCCTAATTACACCTCCCTACTCATCCCTGTGTTATAAAATTGTATAATATGAAAGTAATAAAAACAGTTTTATTACTTTCATATTTCCTACGTAAATTAGAGGGCTTCTGGTCACAGGGGAGGCGCCTTGCCCCTGCATACTTTCCGTGGTATCACACCCCTGTGGGAGTGATACCATGGAGTCACATGAGCGACGTCACCGTCGCTCATTCTATCCTGCACACGTTTACACTTACTATTGTGGCAGGCTTCTCTTTCGGGTTCTCCTTGTCAGTTTCAGACGCGCACTGTGCATGCGCAGTGCGGGTCTGAAGACGGCGCGTGCACACCAGGAAAAGAAGCCTGCCACAATGCGCGCAGGATAGAATGAGTGACGGTGACGTCGCTCATGTGACTCCATGGTATCACGCCCATAGGGGCGTAATACCACGGAAAGTATGCAGACGTCCATATGGCAAGGCGCCGCCCCTGTGACCAGAAGCTCTCTAATTTACATAGGAAATATGAAGGTAATAAAACGTTTTTTATTACTTTCATATTATACAATTTTACAACACAAGGATGGGTAGGGAGGTGTAATTAGGGCACACATGCGTCTGCTGATAGGTCAGAACGCATATTCTAGGTGACAAGTTCCCGTTAAGAGAGCAGACTAGTTGGGGGAAATAATGCTCTTACGACTAGTCCCTGAGCTAATTTGCATCTCATAAAGGATCTTTAAAAATACTTTTTCTAAAGATCTCTTTATCTATGCTACTAGATACAGGGACAGTTAGGCAGGGATTACAAATATGCACCCAGAACTGCTCGTGGTTCTGGTGCATATTGCACCTGCCAGGTTCCCCTTAAGTGTTTTATGTCATCACTTACTGTAGAAACAAGCTAAGGGAAAGTGAAAGCATAGCACACTGTTCACAATTTACAGCAAATTCAGTATTTATAGGAGATGACAGCTGTTACTGATGAGATTCTAAGATGACAGGTCGAGGGAGGAGTCAGAGGTCAAGGGAGAAGCCAGAGGTCGAGGGAGAAGCCAGAGGTCGAGGGAGAAGCCAGAGGTCGAGGGAAAAGCCATTGGTCGAGGGAAAAGCCATTGGTCGAGGGAAAAGCCATTGGTCGAGGGAAAAGCCATTGGTCGAGGGAAAAGCCATTGGTCGAGGGAAAAGCCATTGGTCGAGGGAAAAGCCATTGGTCGAGGGAAAAGCCATTGGTCGAGGGAAAAGCCATTGGTCGAGGGAAAAGCCATTGGTCGAGGGAAAAGCCATTGGTCGAGGGAAAAGCCATTGGTCGAGGGAAAAGCCATTGGTCGAGGGAAAAGCCATTGGTCGAGGGAAAAGCCATTGGTCGAGGGAAAAGCTATTGGTCGAGGGAAAAGCCATTGGTCGAGGGAAAAGCCATTGGTCGAGGGAAAAGCCAGAGGTCGAGGGAAAAGCCAGAGGTCGAGGGAGAAGCCAGAGGTCGAGGGAGAAGCCAGAGGTCGAGGGAGAAGCCAGAGGTCGAGGGAAAAGCCAGAGGTCGAGGGAAAAGCCAGAGGTCGAGGGAAAAGCCAGAGGTCGAGGGAAAAGCCAGAGGTCGAGGGAGGAGCCAAAGGTCGAGGGAGGAGCCAAAGTCAGACTTCCGCCCCTCTTCTATTTACATAGAATCTCATCAGTAACAGATGTCCTCTCCTCTCAGTAATGGGAAAGTCTTCACTGAATACAGATTATACCTCAGAATTGAGAATTTTGCTAATGACTTAATTTCTGGCGGAGAAAGAAGTAAACTTGGTTTATAAAAATAAGCAACTTTGTAAGATATCTTATGTGTACTACTGATATGAAATTGAAATGATGTTTACACATTAAATGTTTTGCCTATTCTTGTACATGCATTTGTATAAATTTATATGGCTGTACATTTTGGTAAATGTCATGTTTCTCTAGCCTTTTGAATTTAGAAATATGTAGGATAAGTCAGAGAAGGAATTATCCCAGTGTTTGGTCAGAATAACATGAATTTTAGGCATAAGAGGATGGTAGATGTTGATGAATGGAAGTCGTGCAAGAAAATTCTGATGTGTGTGACAATAAGAAGGAGTCTAAGGCTAGTTTCACACTTGCGTTGGACGGCTTCCGTAGCATTGCGTTGTGTGACGGATGCAACGGATGCGTTGCATATAGTGGCACAACACAATGCTACGGATCGTACAAAATAACGGAAAGCGTTATTTATTAATTTTTTTTTTTTTTTTATTTACAGTACCGGCAGCAGACTATTGTGAACGATCAGCTGATCGCTCTTAATAGCCGGTGGCCAAGCGCTCTCACATGCCGGCGGCCGAGCGCTCAGCTGAGCGCTATAACATGCCGGCGGCCGGGCGATCAGCTGAGTGCCCTGACATGCCGGCGTCCGAGCGCTCACCTGAGTGCCCTGACATGCCGGCGGCCGAGCGCTCAGCTGAGTGCCCTGACATGCCAGCGGCCGAGCGCTCAGCTGAGTGTCCTGACATGTCGGCGGCCGAGTGCTCAGCTGAGTGCCCTGACATGCCGGCGGCCGAGCGCTCAACTGAACGTTCGGCCACCGAGAAATAAAATAAAGTTTGTGATTTAAAAAATAAAAAAAAATAAAAAAAAGAGCATGCGCAGTGAAAAATAAAGGTTTCCGCTGCTCAAAAAACGTTACATGCAGCGTTCCATCCGCCCGGCGCAGCGTCAAAATAACGATGCTGCGTCGTCCAGCGGATGCAACGCTGACACTTGCGTTACAGTGCATCATCCATACAAGTCTATGGAGAATAGCGCAGTGCGTTAACGGACCGCGCTATTCTCCATAGTGACGGAATGCGCTGAACGCAAGTGTGAAAGTAGCCTAAGCCATTTGTTTTACTAAAGTTGGGTGTACTATTCATCACCATCAACCACCTGCACTTATTTGTTACAAAAGCAACATTATTTTTAAAATGCACCAGTCAAAGCTGACATTGGTTCCTTTAAAATGGTGCCATTCCCAAACATTGTCTTCTCGATTGGGCACCTTCTCCCATCTTAGCTGTAGTCAATGTTCCAATGTACTGAAAGGTGATCATATTCATCCACATACTGGAAAAATCTGTCATGCTAGGGATTTTCTTTTACTTGTGATACATCTTTTGTTGTATACGCCATTAGATGCCCCTGTGGTCTTGTATATGTTGGTGAGACTTCCCAGCGTATACAAAACCTCATCTCTAAACAGACTCTGTTGAATAGTGGACTTAAGTGAATTACTTATTCCACCTCACCTCATTGTTTGATTAATACCTAGTGATGAGAGAACATATTCAGCACTATTAGTTACTCGCACAAATATTAAGGTATTAGGGATATTCGTTACTCATCGAGAATTTTGGCATTTGCCCCGTGAGTGTCAGGATTGCCTGCCAATCACAGTAATGCTGTACCTATCTTTGATGATCAGAACAGGCCTTGCACAACTGTGATTGGCAGGTGCAGTAGGGGGGAAAAAAAATGAAGTGCGGTCGTCCGCCTATTTGTGATAACCAGAGCAGGTAAAGACAGTTAGGGGCTGGCATTCTCAGGCTGGAAAGGTCCATAGTTATTGGGCCCTCCCCAGCCTAAAAATAGCAGCCCGCAGCCGCCGCACAATTGGCACATCCAGTAAAACACTGGATAATCTATGTAAAGCGCTACAATAGGCGGCAACTAATGGATGTGGCAATTATGGGGCAGCTAAGGGCTGCTATTTTTAGGCTGAGAACGGCCAAATACCTATGTACGTTCCCAATATTTCAAAAAAATATTTAAAAAAACTGACCCGCACATCCAAATGTGAAGAGGTGCTAGCTGACAAAACATAGTAACTGCTAGATGCATACAGCTGCACACTAAAAAAAAACACAACAATGTATAACTGAACTTTAGTATTGCATTACTGCTATAGGAATATATGAAAAAAGAGATATTTAGTTTATGTATTGGCCAATGCATGCAAGCCCAGTTGGCTTTTTAGTGTGCAGCTGTATGCATCTTGTAGTTACTATTTTTTTTTTTTCAGCTAGCACCTGTTCACATTTGTTGGATGTGTGGGTCAGTTTTTTTGAAATATTTGTAGGGAGTCTCTTTCTGACTGAGCGCTCCGCCCTATAACCAGGCTGTGTTCATAACCTCTATAGCAGGAGTCTAGCTGTCCAGACATGGAAGTTTTTAGTCCAAATAGTGGCATTTCAAGTTAGATTTTTAATCTAGCTGCACATACATGGATGTTTTTAACCTAGATAGTGGCATTCAAATTAGGTTCCCGGTTTAATAGAGATATACCTTGTCTTGGTTACCGGGCTTACATGTATTGGTCAATACAAAAAATAAATATTTTTCTTTTTTCATATATTCCTATAGCAGTAATGCAATACTAGAGCTTCCTTATACATTGTTAGCTTTTTAGTGTGCAGCTGTATGCATCTTGCATGCACTTTCCCAGCCTAAGAATACCAGTCTGCAGCTGTCTGCTTTATCTGCGCTGGTTACCAAAAGTGGGCAGGAGCCCACATTGTTGTTTTTTTTTTTTTTATTTATTATTATTTAATTTAAATAAGAAAAAAAACCTCTGGGAAGCCTCTATTTTTGATAACCAGCCAAAAATAAAGCACACAGTTGGGGGCTGTAGCCCCCAGCTGTATACTTCACCTTCTCTTGGTATCACAAATAGGTGTGGGACCGGAAGTCAAAGTGGTGAAATACACTGACAATATTGTGCCAAGAAGCGACCTGTATTTCAGAGATGCATCCAGGCATTTTCCTCGTGCTGTTCTCTTTCAATTTCAGCACTTTTCCATCCATTTTAGCATTTTTACAAGTATGCCGTTTTAATTACATCTATTCATTTTAGTATCTTATACCTGCGATATGGGTCCCATGTCATACTTTTACTCTCCGCTACATTCTATTTCTTCTATTTTACCACATACTTTACATTTTTTCTTCTTTTTTATCTTTCCTTTACATCCTTCCTTTCCTTGTTTTCTGTTTTACGTTTGGAATTTTTCTTTATATTATTTATTTTTTATTTAAATTGACCATTTTTTACTATGTTCATTTTTATTCTTTTTTTCATTCATTCCTTAAATTTTTTCCTCATTTTATTTTTTCACTTTTTTTTTATTTTCCTCTATTTTATACTCTTTTTTTTTATCTCATTTCTCTTCATATCTCTGGTACATAATGACATACATATTTACTATAACTTTTTCCTTGCAATAATTATAACATCATTGCGGTCTTTCACCTCACGTTTTTTTTTTCCTTTAATTTGTCACACTCTTGCTATATTGGTGCTCTTTATTTTGTTTCATTTTTATTGTATGGTATTCCATCTTATTTTATTCATGGCATTTGTCTATGTTATTCTAGGCCATGAGCAAGGTCAGATTACCGAAACAATGGCCATATTCTTTGTACAAATTTTTTTTTCTGCCGCTGCACTATTAAAAACCTTTTTTCGTTTGCACCTGCATATCTAACGGCGTGATATTTCTCCATTATATCCAGTGTATTCTACCACGGAGCGGTACAATTATTATATAGACTACCGAGTGCCCACCATTTGTTCGACATATACTCATGTGCCATGACTTGGGGCACAATCATGACATTGCTCAGGATGCAGAGAATGCTGCCCCTGTTAATTGAATGTAAAGACTAAAGCTGGGTTCACACTAAGCGACAGCGACAACGACGTCGCTGTTACGTCACCATTTTCTGTGACGTAACAGCGACCTTGTAAGTCGCTGTTATGATCGCTGCTTAGCTGTCAAACACAGCGACACAGCAGCGATCATAACGTCGCTGTGCTACATGTGCAGAGAGCAGGGAGCCGCGCTTAGCGCTGGCTCCTTGCTCTCCTAGGTACAGTACACATCGGGTTAATTAACCCGATGTGTACTGCAGCTACATGTCACAGTGCAGAGAGCAGGGAGCCGCGCACAGTGCTTGGCACTGGCTCCTTGCTCTCCTTGCTACAGTATACATCGGGTTAATTACCCGATGTGTACTGCAGCCACATGTGCACAGAGCAGGAGCCGGCACTGGCAGCAAGGGCGGAGGCTGGTAACAAAGGTAAATATCGGGTAACCAGGGAAAGGTCTTCCTTTGGTTACCCGATGTTTACGCTGGTTCCAGCTTACCGCAGCTGCCAGACGCCGGCTCCTGCTCCCTGCTCGCTTCATTTCGTCGCTCTCTCGCTGTCACACACAGCGAGGTGTGTGTCACAGCGGGAGAGTGACGACCAAAAAATGAAGCTGGACATTCAGCAACGACCGGCGACCTCACAGCAGGGGCCAGGTCGTTGCTGGATGTCACACACAGCGACAGCGACGGGACGTCGCTGCAACGTCACAGAAAATGGTGACGTAGCAGCGACGTCGTTGTCGCTGTGTGTGACACCAGCTTAACCCTGGAGTGGAAATATATACGTGTGCACTGTATATTTGCACTTACTACAGTGAATGATTATCTGTCCTTCTGGATGCAAGGTCAGCACCATCACAGTTTAAGTCATTTGCAAAGCTGAGCTTTCCAACAGCAATTGTGTTGGTGTAAAGAGGCTTCCTTCTATCTCCAGCCTGCTGAGGAACTTTCAAGAAATCCATTTACACCTTTGAAGTGAAAGACTGCTGCAATATATTTCAGGAGTTTTAGCAGTGTTAAAAAAAAAAACCTAAAAAAAAAACCTCAGAAGCTAAAGCAATGATAGATTGGGAATAAATCTATCCACATCTCTAGAAATGCATTTCTATGACTTGGTAAAACAATGTATTCTAAAGTGAATTATTGATTGCAGACTATTCCTTGTTTAAGTGTTCATAGGGAATTGTTTCAATCAACTGTAACTGGTGACGTCTTGGAGATGTCTTCAGTGGATCGCCTCTTCAAGTGTAAAATGAATATCGGCGGCTGAAATCACAGATAAGAACCTTCAAGAGAACCAATATCTTCATTGTATTCTGTCCATGTTCTCAATGTAGCTAATCATTTGTAAGCATACACAGAAAAAAATATATCTTTGTACCGTGTTAGCCAGTTAAGAAATAAATATTACAATTTGAGAGTCCTCAGTCATTGATACCTTTTAATGGATAACTGAAAAGGTGATAACAAATGGCAGGTTTTCAAGACTACTCAGATCTCTTGAGATTTACTATGCCTGATGAGGAGTGCAGTAAAGGAGGCAAGGAATGAATAATGAAAAAAAAAGTTGAATAATACGCGATCAAAAAGTTGCATGTAAATAAAAAGGGTATCACTGAAAATGTCATCTTGTCCTGCAAAAAAACAAGCCCCTACTCAGCTCAATCACACTCTTGGCTCTTAGGGTATGTGCACACTGTCCAGAGACACTGCGTCCTGAACACAATGTCAGCCCTCACACAGGGACGTGAGTGCGGTCCACAGGAGACCGCAGCTGCCTGTGCCCACGATCAGGGTTCAGTATGCTGCGGTCTCTCTGTTCTCCCTGCAGAGAATACTAGCAGCTCCGCAGCAATAAATTGACATGCTGCTTCTCGGAAAGCCGCACTGCATGTCAGTTTACCCTGGAGGAAGAACAAGGACAGTGGGCATGGGTTTTCTAGAAATCCCATCGAGTGTTCTTGTACTGTACAACACAACGTTTTGGACACAGCGAAAACATGATGCGTCCAAAACGCTGTGAGCCCTGTGACCTTAGGCACGCAGCCTTAAGGCCGCTTTACACGCAACGACATCGCTAACGAGATGTCGTTGGGGTCATGGAATTCGTGACGCACATCCGACCTCGTTAGCGACGTCATTGCGTGTGAAACACACGAACGACCGCTAACTATAAAAAATACTCACCATATCGTTGATCGTTGTCCGGTCGCTCTATTCCCGATTATCGTTGCTGTTGCAGGACGGAGGTTGTTCGTCGTTCCTGCGGCAGCACACATCGGTACGTGTGACACCGCAGGAACGAGGAACATCACCATCCCTGCAGCCGCCCGCAATGAGGAAGGAAGGAGGTGGGCGGGATGTTCGTCCCGCTCATCTCCACCCCTCCGCTTCCATTGGGCAGCCGCTTAGCGACGCCGCTGTGACACAGAACGAACCGCCCTCTTAGAAAGGAGGTGGTTCGCTGGCAACATCAATGTCGCTAAGCAGGTAAGTACGTGTGACGGGTGTAAGCGATGTTGTGCGCCACGGGCAGCGATTTGCCCTTGATGCACAACCGACGGGGCAGGGAATGTTCACCAGCGACATTGCTAGCGATATCGCTGCGTGTAAAGTGCCCTTTAGAATATAGCGATGCAAAACAATTCTGTCTATATATTTGATTTTACTTTGTAAAAATGGCAAAACATAAAAAAGGTTATATAAAAGTGGTATTGTAATCGTACCGACCCAAAAAATAAAGTAGTTTTATAAACTTTACCACACGGTGAACAGTGTAAGAAAAAAAAAAATTATTGAATTGCCATTTCATGTTCATTATGCAGCCCAAAAATCGGAATAGAAGTTGATCAAAAAAATGTGCCTGAAAATGGTACCGATCAAAACATTAAATCGGCTCACAAAAAAACTCATGCCTATGAGTAAGGAGTCATCTCCGAAACGCGTAAGGCAGGGGCCTTATTAGGTCCACATCATGAGACATGTTTGATTTTATCATGTGCTTGATTTCTCAATAAAGACGACAGATTTTTTCATGGTAAATTTTGGTGCTGGACTTTTCCTTATTTCGATTTAACTTGTGGTAGCCAGCCACGTCTACGCACCTGTGGGTCTACAGAACTAACGGTGAGCTTTCTCCTCACCCGTTTCCTCAAATCATTGTTGTCAGAAATATTTGGCAATGGAAACTTTTTTGTGATAAAAGCATTTTCTAGTGTGTAATAGTAACCAAACAAAAAAAATATATACGGTATATAAATTTGATATTGCAGTGATCTCACCGACCGGAAAAATAAAGTAGTCTAATCATTTATACAACACGGGTAAACTGCATAAAAAATAAATTAAAGCAATACTTGAATGGTTGATTTCTTATTCTTCCTCCCAAATATCACTGTAAGGTTTGGCTCACATTTATCTTGTGCTCCAAGCTGAATGTTTACATTGATGTTTATGTGAAAATCTTTGAAATATCTGATTTAGACGGAACACGCGAATAAACACGCACTATAATGAGGCAGAGAAATTTTGGCATGTCTCTGGCATTTGATCCGACGGCGCCAGTCTTTTCAGTGATGCATAATATCATTGTCCACCACAGTTTTGTGCAGTTCTGATATGACAGACACCGCTAACAGAGGCCAGATAGAGCCTAGAGTAAATCTGCTGCCTCACTATAGTGAATGGTTCCTTCTGGAGTGTCATTTGAATTTTTGTCATTTGGAGATTTATATGGAATTCCTGATGTAAGTGCTTAGCATAGAGCACAGGATAAATGTGATCAAAATTTTATGTAAAAACTTCTCAATAAAAACTTCAACTCAATCTACAAAAAAAAAAGTTCCTCACTCTGGTCCGACATTTGTTCATGGAAATATAGGTTTTCCCGTTACTAGTATCACAAAGGCTCTGGAATAGCGCTACGACTCCCCAAAACCGAAATCCGGTAAAATCTGCAATCCCAAATCCCTACCTCCCCTTCTGAGCCCCATAGTGTGCCTAAACTGCATTTAACATTCACATTTGGAATTTCTGTAGCAATGACAGCCCATTTATGGTGTGTGTGTGTGTGTGTGTGTGTGTGTGTGTGTGTGTGTGTGTGTGTGTGTGTGTGTGTGTGTGTGTGTGTATCTCCAGAAGCACAAGCTGGGCACAACGTATTGGGCACTGCAATGTATGGGTACTCCAATTGCAGATTTGCAATTTTCACTCAATAATATCCATTGCTGTTTGTTTCTGGAAAACACCCATGGAGTCAAAATCATCACTACCCATGTAGATAAATTCCCAGAGGGGTTTAATTTCCAAAATGGGGTCACTTGGGGGGAATTATTCTCTTCTGGCACTTAGAGACTGTGTCTATGGAGTCTGCAAACTATTCTAAGTAACTATGTGCTGTCAAATATTGCAAGGGTCAAAATATCCTTTCCTTGAAAGTGTCGAAGTATGGCTATTTTTTTTCCTCATCTCCCCATGTGAAAATGTACAATCTGGGGTTAGAACAAAATTGTGGTAAAAATTATCTTTTTTTTCTTCGCCGCCCAATGGTATAAAATGCTGTGATACGCCAGTGATGTCAATATGATCACTGCACCCCTAGATTAATTCATTAACATGCATGAATCATCAGGATTTTCTTATATAACCTAAAGCCAGTGCTATACTGGCACTATCATGCTGATTCTATGCATCCCTTTAGTTCTCAGCTAAAATGTACAGTTTTTGAAACACAAGCAAGTAAAGCTTGTAAAATGGACATTTTTTTTATTTTGATTGGTAGCAGCAGCTGATGAGCAGCTAATAGCTTGGGTGGAGTTTGATAGTGACTCCTACCCCCCTGTCTGTCTGTCTTCTCCCTACCTATTATTTATTATATTATTATTATTATTATTTATTTATAGAGCACCATTGATTCCATGGTGCTGTACATGAGAAGGGGGTTACATACAAAATACATATACAAGTTACAGTAGACAGACTAGCACAGAGGGAAGAGGGCCCTACCCTTGCGGGCTTACATTCTATAGGATTATGGGGAGGAGACAATAGGTGGGGTGTAGGTCAGGCGGCAGCTCCGCACGGTGGTCGGGCGGCAGCTCCGCACGGTGGTCGGGCGGCAGCGAGCTCATTGTAGATTGTGGGCATTTCTGAACAGGTGCGTTTTCAGGTTCCGTTTGAAGTTTGCAAGGGTAGGGGATAGTCTGACGTGTTGAGGCAGCGAGTTCCAGGAGACTGGGGATGCTCGGGAGAAGTCTTGGAGTCGGTTGCGTGAGGAGCGAATGAGAGAGGAGGAGAGAAGGAGAGAAGGAGATCTTGGGAGGACCGGAGGTGACGTGTTGGAGTGTAGTGGGAGAGTAGTTCGGAGATGTATGGAGGGGAAAGATTATGCACAGCTTTGTAGGTCAGTGTTAGTAGTTTGAATTGGATACGGTGGAAGATTGGAAGCCAGTGGAGGGACATGCAGAGGGGAGAAGCGGGGTGGTATTGAGGAGAGAGGTGGATCAGTCGGGCAGCAGAGTTAAGGATGGACTGGAGAGGGGCGAGCGTGTTGGCAGGGAGGCCACAGAGGAGGATGTTACAGTAGTCGAGGCGGGAGATTATGAGGGCATGCACTAGCATTTTAGTAGATTGCAAATTGAGGAAAGAGCGGATTCTGGAAATATTTTTGAGTTGAAGACGGCAGGAGGTGGTGAGGGATTGGATGTGTGGTATGAAGGATAAGGCAGAGTCAAAGGTCACTCCGAGGCAGCGAACTTTGGGTACTGGCGAGAGCATGGTGTTATTTATTGTAATAGATAGATCAGGTGGAGAGTGTAGGTGAGACGGAGGAAAGATGATTAGTTCAGTTTTGGCCACATTGAGCTTTAGGAAGCGAGAGGAGAAGGAGGATATAGCAGATAGACATTTCGGGATTTTGGACAGCAGAGATGTGGCATATATTATATATATTATATTATTATATTATATAATTCCAATTATAGAAGGTTGTGGCTATAAATCATGGTGGCTAGAAGGACCTTGCTGACGTCATACCCATGTAACCAGATGGGGCAGGGCCTAGGCCAACCGAAAATTAATATTGCTTCCTGGTATCAGCTATGTTGGCTGAGGCCCTGCCCCTTCTGGTCACATGGGTAAGATGTCAGCAAGGTCTTTCTAGCCACCATGATTTATAGCCACAACAATTAGTAAAACACTTCTATAATGGAATTTGTATAAAATAATAGATCGGGGGAGGAACAACAGGCAGGGGAGTGGGAATCTGTATCAAATACCACCCCAGCTATTAGAAGCTGCAGCCATTCAAAAAAAAATTTCATTTTACTTGTGTTTCAAAAACTATACATCCAAGCTGACAACTATAGATATATATAGAATCAAGATGATAGTGCCAGTATAGCACTGGCTTTAGGTTATATAGGAAAATCCTGGTAATTGGTGCGCTTTAAAGGGGTGTAGTTTGTAATGTGGGGTCACTTACGGGGGTTCTGCTCTTTTAGCAGAGAGCCCCTGAGGTGCCAATGTGACATGACACCCCAAACCATCCAGCAAAATCTGCACTCAAATATGGCACTTCTAGCCTTCCTAGATTTGAACTGTGCCTCAAAAGTAGTTTTGACTACATATGGGGAAACTGCATACTTGGGAGAAATTGCACAACAAATTGTATGATACATTTTCTCATGTTACACTTGTAAAAATGAAAAATTTGGGACAAAAAAACAACATGTTTGTGGGAAAAATGTCATTTTTATTTTCACAGCACAGCGTTCTAAAATTCTGTGAAACACCTCTGAGTTCAAGGTACTGCCCACACCTCTAAATAAATTCGAGTATAGTTTCCAATATCGAAAAAAAAAAAAAGGAGGTTATACACTGCGGTTTTCCCTTTTGAGCCAACGAATGGTATTTATGCAGGCCTTGTGAAGGGTCACCTATGATTGAGCTCTATTTTGTCTCTCTATTTGACATGCCCTTGGAAGCACGGGAAGACTGTTTCCTTATTTTGATTCACTGTTGCAGCAAGTCTGAGGTGGCAACTGTGCATGCTGTGTATTTTTGAATGCAGATTATTTGTGTGACTTGCTTTCACACTTACTGCATTCTGTGCCTGGTGTTCAGTTTGAGGCTGTATTTTTTATGGCCCAAATGCACATCTTTTATTGTTTTATAGTGGCAGTCCACTTTTTAATGTATACCTAATAAAGGCTATGTTAGGAGTTTTTGCTCTCTGGCTTTTTGCCCCCCGTTGCTATTTACTAGTTTCCAATATCGGGAGTGTTCACTAATAAGGTACATCAGGGGCTCCGAAAACATGACATGGCATCCACTATCTATTCCAGCCAATTTTCTGTTACAAAAGTTGAATAGTGCTCATTCTTTTTCAAGTCCTGCCGTGCGCCCAAACAGTAGTTTTCCATCACACATGTGGTATCTGCGTACTCAGCAGAAATTGCACAACAAATTGTACAGTCAGTGCATGCAAAATTTGAGGCTGAAGTAATATTTTTGTGGGAAAAAGTAAAATTTTAATTTTTTCCTTCCACATTGCTTTTTAGGGGTTGCCTACTAGGACAACCCCTTTTGATTCCATGTGTTTCATGTAAAATAAAAAAAAAAAAAAAAAAAAAAAACATACTCCGTTCTGTGGCCAGCTCGGTTCCAGCCCTGCCACTGCTGGATACATTGTGATGTCACGCGAGGCCTCGCATCCAATCACTGCTGGCTTCTGCCTCCATCTGCTTTAACACAGTCATGGCTGAAAGTGTTGACACCCATGAAATTGTTTCAGAAAAAAAAAAAAAACCAACATATTTCCTCTAGAAAATCATTGCATTTGCACATTCTGTTATACATGTTTATTTCCTTTGTGTGAATTAGAACAACACAAAAAAAAAAAAAAAAAGTTAAATTTGACATAATTTCACACAAAACCCCATAAATGGCCTGGACAAAATTGTTGGCATCTTTCCTAGATTGTGGGTAAACAGCTTTATTTCAAGCACATGATGCTCGTTCAAACTTACCAGTGACAAGTAATATGAAAATCACACCTAAAACCAGATAAAAAGGGAAGAAGTTGACTTAATCTTTGCCTTGTGTATCTGTTTGTGCCACATTAAGAGGTGTTCCACTACAAAGCATAGTGGCCACATCAATTTAAAGAATGGAAAGAAGTTTGTTTCTAAATACCTTCTTTTTCCAATTGAGCCTGTGAGCGGCGCTATCGCTGTCCACTGATCCCCATTATATGAACTGGGCTGCTGTGACCTCTGATGTTCGGTGGTGAAACATCAACTTCCGGAATTGGAAGTTGACCTGGCATCACCTCTTTAAGCATGGAGAACACATAGAGAAGAGAACTGTCTGAGGACTTGGGAATGAAAATTTTTGAAAGATATCAATATTCTATACAAGTCCCTCTCCAGAGATCTCGATGTTCCTTTGTGCACGGTGTGCAACATAATCAAGACGTTTACAACCCATGAAACTATAGCTAATCTCCCGACACTATAGCTAATCTCTCGATGTGGACGGCAGAGATAAACTGTTTAAAGGTTGCAATGCAGCTTAGTCAGGATGCTGGTTAAGTAGCCCCAATCAAATTCAAGCTGTCATGTAGGCTCAGGGTGCATCAATGTCTGCGCAAACTATCCGTTGACAGTTGAATTCAATGAAACACTATAAACAAAAGAGCCAGGAGGACCCCACTGCTGACACAGAGACATAAAAAAAGCTGCACCAGTTTACAAATTGTACGTGAGTAAGCCAAAATTCTTCTGGGAAAGTGCCTTGTGGATAGAGGAAAACAATATAAAGCTTTTTGGTACAGCACATCTTTCTACTGTTTACCAAAAATAGAATGAGGCCTACAAAGCATTATACCTACAGTCAAATATGGTGGAGCTTCAAAGATATTTTGGGGTTGTTTTGCTGCTTCTGGCATTGGGTGCCTTTACTGTGTGCGAACAATCATTAAATCAATGACCTCAAACATACTTCAAGAAGCACCCAGAAATGGAAACAAAGAGCTGGAGAGGTCTGAAGTGGCCAGCAATGAGTCTGAATCTAAATCCCATTAAACAACTGTGGAGATAGTTTAAAATTGTTGCTGGCAGAGACTTAAAGCAGTTTGCAAAAGAAAAATGGTCCAAAATTTCAGTTGAGAGGCGTAAGAAGCTTCTTGATTGTTATAGAAAGCAATTGATTGCAGTAATTTATTCCAAAAGGTGTGAAACCAAATATTAAGTTGAGTGTGTCAATTTTGTCTGGCCCATTTGGGGTTTTGCATGAAATGATGTCCAATTTTAATTTTTTTTTTGTGGTTTCAATACACAAAGGAAATAAACATGTATAAGAAAATGTGTAATGGCAATAATTTTCTGGAGAAATACAGTGACAAGCAAAAGGGTAACAATGTCTTGAACTGTTGACTTTCAGGCTCTATCTCACCAAGCATTGAGTGTGAGACTACCTTCATTTTACAGACAATCATCTTGGCTATCTCATACATAAATTTGACTTGCAGCTATTTAACATATGATTATTATGCAGATTCTTATCAGGTCAATCCATTGTTATTGTTTTGCAGCTGGTGTACAGTATATTATAAAATTACAACCTTTTTTCACAATCCTTAATAGCTCAGTGTGTTATTAGGTTGATTCCCAAGCGAAAATCACTGTTTCATAATAGTAAGATCACAGATGTCCATGCAAGCACTGTGCGACGCACGTTACACAAGTCCGGAATGGTGGCCCGAAAAAGGTGATGAAGCCTCAACTTCAATATTATCATAAGAAGCGTCGGTTTGAGTTTCCAAAAAAAAGTACGATAAGTGGAATTTAGGGCTAAGTGTCATCTGAGAGCGGTCATTAACCTATTACATTGACTACCATCGTAGTGGTAATAGAGGCGACAATCCTGGGTGGCTGCAGGATGCTATTTTTAGGGGGGAAATGAATATGGATCTCCCCAGCCTGAGAATACCAGTCCCTAAATGTCAGCTTACTCACCGCTAAGTATCAAAATTGGGGAGGACCACATGTTATTTTTTTAACTATATTTCCATAATTTTAAAAAGCCACATGCAGGCCCTCTTATTTTGATACACAGCCAATATAAGCGCACGAGTGGGGGGCTGCAGCCTGTAGCTATATACTTTATCTGTGCTAAGTATAATGTGAGGGGACCCTACACCAAATTTATTTATCTTTTCAGTAATATAGACACACAGACAGCATCTCTGATTGAAAGCATTCAAACACGCTGTCACAGAGGGTTGGGGCACATCTGACGGCAACCAAAGACATGGAAACTGCCAGTGGGCGGAGAAAGCAGTGCATATGCATGAGGGATAATGAGCGGCTCCATAAGTAGAGTTACAGCCACACAGAGATTGGTTAGTATAAAGCATTTGCTCCAATTCCTCTATCCTTTCTATCACCATTTTTAAGCACCTGATTTGAGTCCCCATAGATTTTTATGGGGACCGGCATCTGGTCAGATATCCGGGATTAATTCCAGGCCTTAACCAGATTTTGTTTTTTTTTCTTTTTCTTTAAATGGTTGGACCTGCTGATCCCGGGTATCTGCGCCGGTAGTCGACCCATCACTAGAATTGTCTTATTTTTCACTTTTTGCCTTTTAGAGATTATTTAACCTTCAACTTGCTTAAGTGGTCACGATAACCGTATTTTTTATCAGAGGTGTCCAAACTTTTGCATGCCACTGTAGGTGGCGTTATGTGGGCTTATATGCTATATAGGGGGTGTCAATATATTTATTTCTTCTCAATATTGAGACAATATAAAATAGTAATTATAACTAATATTTTAATATTAAATAAATAATAATGTGCATTTTAAAATGAATTTCAGCCTATTGGTTCGGCCCTTTACAGCAATCACAATCTCATGTGGGCCTTCTGAAAAATTTAGGTCCCACCCCTGATCTAAACCATCCCATTCTAGAATTGACTGTATGTTTAGGGTCATTGCCCTGCTGGAAGGTGAACATGTGTCCCAGTCTCAAGTGTTTTGCAGCCTCTAACAGGTTTTCCTCCAGTATTGTCCTGTATTTAGCTCTAACCATTTTCCCCATCAATTTGGACCAGCTTCCCGATCCCTGCTGAAGAAAAGCATTCCAATAGCATGATGCTGCCACCACAATGTTTGATGTTTTCAGAGTCATGTGCTGTGTTAAATTACAGCAACACATTATGTTTTACATTCAGCCAAAAATATTCTACTTTGGTCTCAATTTGACCAGAGCATCTTTTTCCACATGCTAACTGGGTATCCTACATCACTTTCTGCAAACAAAATATGGGACTCCTTATGGCTGTCTTTTTTCTTGACCCTTACACAGAAAGGCCAGATTTGTGGAATATACAACAAATAGTTGTCGTGCAGACAGATTCTTCCACCTGAGCTGTGGACATTCTCCCATCTGAGCTCCTCTAGAGTGACCATGGGCCTCTTGGCTGGTTCTCTAATTAGTGCTTTTGTTGTTTAGGGTGTCTGTTTAGGTGGACAGCCATGTCTTGGTAAGTTTGCACTTGTGTGATACTGCTTTCATTTTTGGATGATGGATTGACCAATGCTTGGATGCTTGGTGACATCTTCATAGCTTGAGCTATTTATTTCTAACCTAACCCTGCTGTACTCCTCTCCACAACTTTATCCCTGACCCATCTGTTGTGTTCCTTGGTTTTTCAGAATGTTTTTGTTTAATTCCTTTTTTTTTTTAAACTTCTTTTTATTAGGTTTCAATATACAATACGTATGTCAGAGATAATAAAAAAAAAATGAGGCCCAAACTATCCCCAACACCCCCCCTCCCTCTCTGCGTGCGCCGTTATAGCGTCCATTATTATGGAATTGTGTTGTGTCCACTTAGAAGTTCTAACAACTACCACGATGTGTGTTCAAACTGAGATCGAAGCCTAGCTCTAATGACATCTGGTAACGTGGGTATGAATGGGGACCATATTTCAAAGAATTTTTTTGTCAACTTTTCTTTGTTTGAAAGAGCATCCGGCCAGTACATTTTAAATATGAACATAACCTTTGTTTGAATGAGCGGTAATGTTGGGGATTCTGGGTTAAGCCACTTATGTAGTACTAGAATTTGGCCCGATTCTAACGCATCGGGTATTCTAGAATTTACGTATTGTGTAGTTAATGTATGATTTTGTTTTATATATATATATATATATATATATATATATATATATATATATATATATATATATATATATATATATATATATATATATATATATATATATATATATGTTGTGTGTCGCTGCCAAGTGTTTGTGTAGGGCAATGTAAATGTTCTGGGTGTTGTCTGGGTGTGTAAGAGCGGTGTTGTTTGTGTGTTGCGTTGTTTGTGGAGCGCTGTGTGTCTGCAGCATTGTGTGTGTATGTGGTGCTGTGTGTTGCACGGTTTGTGTGGGTGTGGCTGTGGGGTGCGTGTGTGCGTTTTGGGGGAGGTATGTTTTGTGCAATGTGTGTGTGTTGCGCGGCATGTGCGTATATTTGTGTATGCCGCGGTGTTTGTGTGTTGGGTGTTGTGTGTGTGCGGCGTTGTCTGTGTGTGTGTGGGTGTCTGTGTAGGGCGGTGTTTGTGGTTCCCAGTGTGTGTGTGTGGTGTGTTGTACGGTGCGCGTGTGGCGGTGTGAGTATGTTTTGGGGGGGAGGTGTGCACCCCCATTGTGCTCCATCTCCCATGCTGCGCACCCCCCATCGTGCTCCATCCTCCATGCTGCACACCCCCAATCGTGCTCCATTCCCCATGCTTGGGCCGAGCATGCCAACGTGTGCCGGGGGCGGGGCCAAGCGGGCGAGGCGTCAGCATATGCCGGCTCCCTGCACATGTGTACCGGGAGCCGGTGTACGCTAGTAATCATGATACACATCGGGTAACTAAGGGAAGCGCTTCCTATAGTTACCCGATGTGTATCATGGTTACTAGCGTACACCGGCTCCGTCACGATCCCAGCATTGCAAAGTTATGTCCGCCGGGGGTGGAGCCGAGCGTGCCAACGTGTGCCGGGCCGAGCGGGCGAGGCGTCAGCGTATGCCGGCTCCCTGCACATGTGTACCGGGATCCGGTATACGCTGGAGCGGGCGATGCATGCGGAGGGCCGGGGCGAGCAGCCAATCCGTGGGGGGGGGGGGCCAGCGAGCGTCCAATCCGACAGTTGTCACTGTAACGACACAATTTTGGAGCAAGACAGACAGACAGAATAAGGCTATGTGTGTATGTATATATATATATATATATATATATATATATATATATATATATATATATATATATATATATATATATATATATATATATATATATATATACATATATACATATACACATATATATACATATATACACATATACATATATACACATACATATATACACATACATATATACACACATATATATACTTTTCCTAGTGGCCGAGGCCCATATAATAAGGGCTGCTTTAGTATGTCTTGGTATTTTTAGTTGGTCTTCCTCAAGAATGTTAAAGATAGCCCATTGTGGCGTCAATGGGAATTTAATGTCATATGTGGTTTGTAAGACTGAATGGATGCTCCTCCAAATCCTCCGATTCCTCGCACACTCTTTTTTTTTTTTTTTTTTTTTTAATTCCTAATGTTTCCAAAGAAACATCTGAATTTACTGAATTGGTCATTCTGGAGGCAATTGGTCACTCTGGATTTTATTTAGGGGTACCAAATTACAGGAGGCTAAATACACATCCATGTAACAATTTTCAGATTTATAGTTTTAAAATATATAGAATACGACCATTTCCTTTACACTTCCCAAATACTTGCTACTTAGTGTTGGTATAATCAGAAAATCCCAATAAAATACAATTACGTTTATGGGTGTAATGTGAAAAAAATGTGGGAAACGTTCATGGGGGTATGAATACTTTATCAAGGCACTATATATAATTATGCTGCAGAATGTTTCCATCTAGTTAGGTCTTAAATACATAATTGAAAAGTGGAACATTTTGTATTCCATCTTGGCCACAAGGTTGTGCTATGGGGCTTCCGGAATTTGCTTCCTTTGGAAGTTATTGCATTTAATGTTGGAGATTTTAATTCTAAGGACAGATAACTTCAGAATATGTGCTGTGTGTATGCAGGAGATGGAGATTAGAGAAATACTTTTAATATGAGCTGCAATATTATATATTTAAGATTGATCAATTGCATGCTTTAAATATAAAATACCCTATAAAACTGAAAAACTTTTCTCAAGAATTATTCATTTAAGCTGCTTTGTATACATAAATCAATGATCAGTCTATGGTGGGCATCCCTGTTATATACACCTATATATGTGATTTTTTTTTTTATTTTTTTTTTTTTTACATTTTCTTTGACGCTGGCGTTGCTGGTGGCCTTTTATTATGTTGGCATGGTCAAATCACATTAAAGTCTATTTGAGTCTCTGGAGACTTTGTCTGCCAGAAGTGTTTTCTTCAATAAAATTTTCTGAACACGCTTGCGTGCTGTGGCACTTTATCTTAACCCTTGGAATCCAGAGTATATTTTAATACCAATAATTCCCCCCTGCCTCTGACACGACAGTTTTATTGTCATCACTTCTTTCCTAACAAGGTATTTGGAAGCAAACTGGATGGGCGACGGAGGTGGGGGTTCAATTGCTTCTACATGAGAAGAATGAAAACAAATATTTTGGTAATTTCGGAATAGCCCAAATGCATTTTTCCCCTCATATGAGTGAAATGTCTGATATTCATGACTGGAATGAATGCAGAAAACTTAACAGTCTAACCCAAAGGCATTAAAAATAGCAGGTTTCCAACTCGGCAATCACTCGCCTGTCACTGCTATTAGAGGATAGAAATACTACGATGAGATGGAAATTTCTGTTTATTTCTGCTTAGGTGCCCAATTAATAAAAGGAAAAAATAGTAATAGTAGAATGTTGTAGTGGAGTCGGCTGTCATACCGGGCACAAAGCCGCACTGCTACAGTCACGACAGCTCACAAACCACATCAATTCTAACAACACACACACAGATGCAAAACGCACTCATCGCAACTACATATTTACCTGAAGCAAAATCGGGGGTATAAAATCTTCACAAAATCTGCAAGGAACCTCAGCGCTCAGAAAGTAGTATAAAAAATAACCCATAAGATTTGATAGAGATAAGAAAACTAGCAGTTCAAAGGAAGGACCTTAGAAAGGCTTAGATTGACCTGTGTCTTATATTAGATCTATAGAGTCTGACTATTGAAAAGGCCATTGAAAAGCTGAGCAGCTCAGAGCTATGCAGTCTCCTTATTTCCTGGTTTCCAGTAGGGAAGACACTCCTACTTCAGCAGTATTAGTAAATATAAAGCTCAGCACAAGTTCAGATGTAAAGGTGGTGTCACACATAGCGACGACGACAACGACGTCGCTAAGTACCATTTTGTGCGACGTAGCATCGACGTCCCGTCGCTGTCGCTGTGTGTGACATCCAGCAACGACCTGGCCCCTGCTGTGAGGTCGCCGGTCGTTGCTGAATGTCCCGGTTCATTTTTTGGACGTTGCTCTCCCGCTGGGAAGCACATATCGCTGTGTGTGACAGCAAGAGAGCGACGAACTGAAGCGAGCAAGGAGCCGGCGTCTGGCAGCCTGCGGTAAGCTGTAATCACGGTAAACATCGGGTAACCAAGAAGCCCTTTCCTTGGTTACCCGATATTTACCTTAGTTACTAGCGTTCGCCGCTCTCATCTGCCAGTGCAGTCTCCCTGCACACATAGCCAGACTACACATTGGGTAATTAACCCGATGTGTACTCTGGCTAGGAGTGCAGGGAGCCAGCGCTAAGCGGTGTGCTCTCAGGCTGCCAGTGCCGGCTCCCTGCACACGTAGCTGGACACATGAATGCACACATTCAGTTATCAGAGGTTTGGGCAGGAGGGTACACTGCTATCACTATATCTATACATAAAGATAAGGTAATTGAATGAGCACACAGACGAGCCATGATTAGGAGACTTTCTCTGAAAGCAACCCATTCGAAATGGTGATTTTGCAAGATTTTAATAATGTCAGTAGCTGAGAGGGATGGCGAGGGAGGGGAGCAACTAACTGCTGTATAAAAATCAATGGGTTGGAGAGCTGATTAGTCTGTTAGGAGTTAATCCCTCTTGTGTCTAAAGGCCCCGTCACCCTAAGCAACATCGCTAGCAACATCGCTGCTAACGAACAACTTTTGTGACGTTGCTAGCGATGTTGCTGTGTGTGACATCCAGCAACAACCTGGCCCCTGCTGTGAGGTCGCTGGTTGTTGCTGAATGTCCTGGGCCATTTTTTAGTTGTTGCTGTCCCGCTGTGAAGCACAGATCGCTGTGTGTGACAGCGAGACAGCAACAACTAAATGTGCAGGCAGCAGGAGCCGGCTTCTGCGGAGGCTGGTAACCACAGTAAACATCGGGTAACCAAGAAGCCCTGTCCTTGGTTACCCGATATTTACCTTTGTTACCAGCCTCCGCCGCTCTCACTGTCAGTGCCGGCTCCTGCTCTATGCACATGTAGCTGCAGGACACATCGGGTTAATTAACCCGATGTGTGCTGTAGCTAGGAGAGCAGGGAGCCAGCGCTAAGCATTGTGCGCTGCTCCCTGCTCTGTGCACATTTAGCTGCAGCACACATCGGGTAATTAACCCGATGTGTGCTGTAACTAGGAGAGCAGGGAGCCAGCGCTCAGTGTGCGCTGCTCCCTGTTCTCTGCACGTGTAGCTCCGTGCGCTGGTAACCAAGGTAAATATCGGGTTGGTTACACGATATTTACCTTAGTTACCAAGCGCAGCATCTTCCATGCGGCGCTGGGGGCTGGTCACTGGTTGCTGGTGAGCTCACCAGCAACTCGTGTAGCCACTCTCCAGCGATCCCTGCCAGGTCAGGTTGCTGGTGGGATCGCTGGAGCGTAGCATTGTGACATCTCACCAGCAACCTCCTAGCAACTTACCAGCAATCCCTATCGTTGTTGGGATCGCTGGTAAGTTGCTTAGTGTGACTGGACCTTAAAGGTCTTGGAAATTAGCACCAAAAGCGCAATTTTTATTCAAATTGATGATTTATTTTTTTTAGCACTTGAATGAAAAATAAATAAATATATAAATAAAAATTTTACATGTTTTGTATCTACGAACTCATACTGACCTGGGGAATCATAATACCAGGTCAGTTTTACCATAATGTGAACATACGGAATAAAAAAACCCTCAAAAAACAAAACATTGTGGAACTTTGTGCACCGGTGTTACTTCCGGGTGATTAGGCGCTATGACTTCTCCCAGCACATGCACATTACAGAACTTTGTTGTACTCTGCTGTTGGCAGAGCAAGTACCGCTGCAGCAGAGAGCATTTAGGGGACATTGTACGGATGACAAGACGAGAGTAGACGCCAAAGCAAGACCAGCAAGGCCCATCGGATTGGAAGGCATCGTATGGGGGTATACTGAAAATCATTTTTTAGACTATGCACCCAGGATTGAGGACTTAAATACAGCACACTTTAAAGGGAATCTGTCAACAGGTTTTTGCTACTTCATCTGAGAGCAGTATGATGTAGGCAAAGAGATCCTGAATCTGACGATTGTCACTTAGATTACTGGGTGCAGCCATTCTGACACAATATGCATTTTTCGCTTTAGTCATGTAGCAGAGTCCAGAGGGGATTTCCCCGACCACACCCGGCTCTGTATAGAGATTGTACATTGACTGTGAGGTATCAGAGGAAGTGGGGCGTGCAGGACAATGTGAGGGAGCTTGCCACACCAATGATAAGGGTCCTGCCACTAAAACATAGTAAACGAACAAAAGATCAGACTGTGACAACAAAAGGCATGCCTGAACTTTGTCTTAACCCTTACAGCATGCTGACTTCAGCTACTATGGCAAAAACCTGCTGACAGACTCAATTTAAAGCAGCAATAGTAACACAGCCTGAAATATACAAAGTCTAAAAAAAGAATATTCAAAACACACAAAAGTGATATATGCACTTGAGTACAGTGTTATTTTTTACTAACAACAATTTAAAATCCAGTGAGGCACCAATCATAGCCACGATCACCTATAACTTACAAGAAACTTTCCTTGTTAAAAATGTGTATAGTATTTAGATTAGTAAATCATCGGAATCTGGCATCATAAATGATTCATCAATGAAAGCTTCACCTTCGAGCTATTTTCCAGAATATATTAGGGAAATACAGAAATAGCGATCTCCCTAATATAGGGTTTTAAAACAATTTTATCCCTTCAACCGATGAAATTTTGTGATAATATCAGTTCAGATACATGTGCTGTAAATGTTTTTGGAGATTACAGGCTGCTGTCAATTGATTAGAGAATGCAGATTGAAAAAAAAAAAAAAAAAATCTAGTGGGAATGATCTATATAATTTGCCTAAGCACTCAGACTTTTGCAATATAATATATATATATATATCTATATAATATATATCTATACCTATCTACATCAATATATCTATACCTATCTATATCTATCTATATAGACATACACACAGTATCTCCCTCTCTCTATATATAGATATAGATATCTCTATATAGCAATCTCTATATATCTATCTATCTATCCCTCTATCTCGCTATATATCTATCCCTCTATATTTATATATATACATATATATATATATATATATATATATATATATACATACATATATATACATATACATATATACATATATATACATATACATATATATACATATACATATATACATATACATATATACATATATATACATATACATATATATATATATATACATATACATATATATATATATACATATACATATACATATATATATATATATATATATATATATATATATATATATATATATATATATATAGCTCTCTCGCTATCTATCTCTCGCTCTCTATCTTCTTTTTTTTTTTTTTTTTAAATTGGCTATCCTTGTGATCCTGTAATATTGTACTGCCCTTTTGTATGATTAAAAAAAAAAAAAAAAATAATGTGTAATTGTATTTGCACTTTAAATACTCCAGCTCTCCTGGTTCTCTATATGTAATGGAGTAGATGCTAGTTATGGACTAACGTACATAGGATGACTTAAGACATATGGTTATGAGGTGGTTTGTTCTCAATATACAGTACAGACCAAAAGGTTTGGACACACCTTCTCATTCAAAGGGTTTTCTTTATTTTCATGACTCTGAAAATTGTTGATTGACATTGAAGGGATTAAAACTATGAATTAACACATGTGGAATGAAATACTTAACAAAAAAGTGTGAAACAACTGAAAATATGTCTTATATTCTAGGTTCTTCAAAGTAGCCACCTTTTGCTTTGATTACTGCTTTGCACACTCTTGGCATTCTCTTGATGAGCTTCAAGAGGTAGTCACCGGAAATGGTTTTCACTTCACAGGTGTGCCCTGTCAGGTTCAATAAGTGGGATTTTTTTGCCTTATAAATGGGGTTGGGAATATGAGTTGTGTTGTGCAGAAGCCTAGTGGATACACAGCTGATAGTCCTACTGAATAGACTGTTAGAATTTGTATTACAGCAAGAAAAAAAACAGATAAGTAAAGAAAAACGAGTGGCCATCATTGCTTTAAGAAATGATGGTCAGTCAGTCCGAAAAATTGGGAAAACTTTGAAAATGTTCCCAAGTGCAGTGGCAAAAACCATCAAACGCTACAAAGAAACTGGCTCACATGAGGACTGCTCAAGGAAAGGAAGACCAAGAGTCACCTCTGCTGCGGAGATTAAGTTTATCCGAGTCACCAGCCTCAGAAATCGCAGGTTAACAGCAGCTCAGATTAAAGACCAGGTCAATGCCACACAGAGTTCTAGCAGCAGACATATCTCTAGAACAAATGTTAAGAGGAGACTTTGTGCAGCAGGCCTTCATGGTAAAATAGCTGCTAGGAAACCACTTCTAAGGACAGGCAACAAGCAGAAGAGACTTGTTTGGGCTAAAGAACACAAGGAATGGACATTAGACCAGTGGAAATCTGTGCTTTGGTCTGATGAGTCCACATTTGAGATCTTTGGATCCAACCACCGTGTCTTTGTAGAAAAGGTGAACGGATGGATTCTACATTCCTGGTTGCCACCGTGAAGCATGGAGGAGGAGGTGTGATGGTGTGGGGGTGCTTTGATAGTCACACTGTTGGAGATATATTCAATATTGAAGGCATACAGAACCAGCATGGCTACCACAGCATCTTGCAGCGGCATACTATTCCATCCGGTTTGCGTTTAGTTGGACCATCATTTATTTTTCAACAGGACAATGACCCCAAACACACCTCCAGGCTGTGTAAGGGCTATTTGACTAAGAAGGAGAGTGATGGGATGCTACGCCAGATGACCTGGCCTCCACAGTCACCAGACCTGAACCCAATTGAGATGGTTTGGGGTGAGCTGGACCGCAGAGTGAAGACAAAAGGGCCAACAAGTGCTAAGCATCTCTGGGAACTCCTTCAAGACTGTTGGAAGACCATTTCCGGTGACTACCTCTTGCAGCTAATCAAGAGAATGCCAAGAGTGTGCAAAGCAGTAATGAAAGCAAAAGGTGGCTACTTTGAAGAACATAGAATATAAGACATATTTTCAGTTGTTTCACACTTTTTTGTTAAGTATTTTATTCCACATGTGTTAATTCATAGTTTTGATGCCTTCAATGTGAATCTACAATTTTCAGAGTCATGAAAATAAAGAAAACTGTTTGAATGAGAAGGTGTGTCCAAACTTTTGGTCTGTACTGTGTGTGTATATATACTAATATATACACACAATATACACACACACACACACACACAATGGTCCAAAAGTAGGTGGACAGAAAATAACATTTATCTGGATCTGTGAAACTGACTCTGTTGCCCTTCGCAACCAATCAGATTCCACTTCTCATTCTTCAGACTCTGGAAAATGAAAGGTGGAATCTGATTGGTTGCTAAGGGCAACCGAGTCAGTTTCACAGATCCAGATAAAGGTTATTTTCTGTCCACCTACTTTTGGACCACCCTGTATATATATCTATATTTATTTTATTTTTTGAGTAATAATTTCAACTTAACCCCTTCACCCCCTAGTCTATTTTCACCTTCCTGACCAGAGAAAATTTTACAGTTTTGTCAGGTCACTTTACGAAGTAATAATTCTGGAACGTTTAAAAATTTCCCAGTTATTCTGAGAATGTTTGTGACACATTGTACTTCACGTTAGTGGTAAATTTTGCACGATATGATATGCGTTTATTTCTAAAAAAAAAAAAATATTGAACACTGAAAAAAAAATGGCAATTTTTTATTTAGCTTTTTTTAAATGTTCTAAGATAGTTATAGCACACAGAATCATCAATAAATAATATTTCCCACATGTCTACTTTGCATAAATAACATTTTTAAAACATAATATTTCTTAGGAAGTTAAAAGGGTTAAAAGCTTATTAGCAATTTTTCAACGAAATTTACAAACTTTTTTTTTTTTTTTTTTTTTTTTTTGGACCACATCACATTCGAAGTGACTTTCGGTGTTTAAAATGCTGAAGTTTCTGAGTATTTTCTTTTTCAAAGTGCTGAAAACCTCAATAAGTGTATTTACCCTTTAGGTGTTTCACAGGAGGGAAAAAAATGAAAATTTTACTTTCTCACAAAATTATTGCTTTAGCCTCAAATTTTTCATTTTAACAAGTTTAACAGGAGAAATTATACAACAAATTGTATGGTCCATTTTCTGCACCATTTTCCACCATATGTGGTAGAAAACTGCTGTTTGGTCACACGACAGGGCTCGGAAGGGAAGGAGTGCTATTTGAATTTTGAAGCACCATTCCTTGGAATAGTTGCAGAAGCCATGCCACATTCGAAGATCCCCTGACATGCCAAAAACAGGAGAAACCTCCCAACAAATTAACTCATTCTGGAAACTACACCTCTCAAGGAATTTATCGAAGGCCACTTTCACACGGACGTGTAAAAGGTGTGTATGGCCCTCTGTGTGCCGTGATTTTGGCAAACGAATGCTCTGTGTGCTATGTGTGATAACACACGGAGAGTAGGAACTTTCTGCTCATCTGTCCCAGTCGCTGCTGTCCGTGGTGCTGTCGTCTTCTGCTCTGCAGTCTCTGGCCCTACTGACTCCCCACTGCTGCTGCTTTCAGTCCTCATTGCAGTGAATATGTGATGAGCATAATGAGCAGGGATCGGAAGCAAGTGACAGCAGCAGCAGAGACAGCAGTGCTAGAGAAGGGGAGTGTAGAAATTCTTTTTATTTCACAGAAACGTGTTTTTCTCTGGTATCTGTCACACTGATGTCACAGGAGCACGTCTGTGTGGTCCATGTGACACCCGTGCTGCCAGAGAAAAACGGACATGTCTACGTTTGGAGCACACGGACACACATATGCTCCACATAGACACACGGGGCCATGGGAAAACACATTGATATTAATGGGTCTACGTGTGCCCGTGTCTCCGGTTCATGTGAAAACGGACGTCACACATACCGGAGACATGGATGTGTGATGGGGGCCTAAGAGTGGAGTGAGCATTTTCAACGCTTACGTGATTCATGGAATTGTATAACATTGAGCTGTGAAGATAAAAAAATTACTATTTTTTTTTCACTAAAATGTTTCTTTGGCCCCAAAGTTTTAATTTTCAAACAGGGTAATAGGAGAAAATGGATGGTAGAATTTGTCTCAGAATTTCTCCTGAGTTCGACAATTCCCAATATGCGGTTGAAACCTACTTTTGAGGCACAGTGCAAGGCTCAAAAGTGAACGAGAGCCATATTGGAGTTTAAATTAGTTTGGTGGTGCCATGTCACATTGGCAGAGCCCCTAACACGCAAGGAAAGCAGGCTCCCCTCATAAATGACCCCATTTTACATGGTAGACCGCTCAATGAATTCATCTAGGGTGCAGTGAGCATTTTGAAACCACTGGTGTGTCACAGAATTTTATGCCATACAGAGGTGAAGAAAGAAGAATTACATTTTTTTTTCACTAAAATGTTATTTTAGCCCATAGTTTTTGATTTTTATAGGGGCTAAAAAGAAAAAGATGGAATACACAGTTTGTGGTGTAATTTCTCCTGAGTGCACCAATACCCTCCGTGTAATCGGGAACTACTTTTTGGGTACAGTGTAAACCTCAGAAGGGAAGGAGCACCTTATTGGACTTCAGAATTTGCTGTTCAGGTATGTGGGTGCCATGTCACATTGGCAGAGCTCCTGAGGTGCGAGAACAGCAGAAATCCACCACAAGAGACCCCATTTTACAAATTCCATGACTCAGTGAATACATCTAGTGATGCAGTCAGGATACTAATAACACAGGTGTGTCACAGAATATTATACTATTCTGTGGTGAAGAACTAAAAAATTGCAGTTTTGCCACTAAAATACCGTATTAGCCCCAGATTTTTATTTTCATAAGGCCTAAATGGCTCAAAAGAAAAAGCCCCATAATTTGTTACACGATTTCTGCTGAATGTGGCAATACCCCAGATGTGACTGTTCAGTACTGTTTGGCAGCATCACAGGGCTCGAGAGCGAAGGAGTGTTATTTGACTTTTGCGTTGTAAATTTTTCTAGAATAGTTAGAAGACTACATTTGTAGAGCCCCTGATGTGAACAGGGAATAGTGGAAACACTGCAAAACCCCCCTCAAGTGACCCCTTATCAGAATATATAGTCATCTGGGAATTTATCTATGGGTGTAGTGACAATTTTTTCGCTATGGGCGTTTTCCAGAAACAAACAGTACTGTTGGGCAATACTTAAGAGGAATGGCGCACTATTTGACTTTTGCGGTGCAGATTTTTCTAATTTTGAGTTAACCTTTTTTATTTTTCTGCTGTTTGTTTTTTGCGGGACAAGATGACATTTTCAGCTATACCATTTTATTTATATTTGTCTTTATGGCGTTTTATTCCACTTTCTGTGTGGTGGTTTTTTGAAAAAGCAAGTTTTCTCGCTTTTTTTTCTTTATATTTATAGTGTTCACTGAAGGAGCTAAATAGTGAGACAATTTTATAGGTCGGGTTTTTCCGGATGTGGTGATTCCAACTGTGTTTTTGGTGTTCCAACTATTTTTTTCTTTTACATAAATATACAGTGGGTACTCCGACCCCTTTAAATTTTCACTTTGTTTCATCGCAGCCATTTGGTAAATTCAAAAAAGCTCATTTTTTCTCATTAATATACAGTAGGCACCCCATCTTCAAAGAAAAAAAAAATGTTGAAATTTTTGCAAATTTATTAACCCCTTAACGACCGCGGGCCGTAAAATTACGTCCTAAATGACATAATCTTACTGCCCGCGGTCCTCCGGCGGCAGCATGCCGCGATCGGCACACATCTCAGCTGATTTTCACAGCTGAGATGTGTGCCTGCTAGGCACGAGCAGAATCGTTATCTGCTCGTGCCGATTAACCCCTTATATGGCGCTGTCAATACATGACAGCGCCATTATAAGCGCAATCGCGGTAAAGTTTTACTTACCGCCGAAACCGGAAGTCACGTGACGCGATCACGTGACGCGATCACGTGACTCCCGATAGTTGTCATGGTAGTACAGGGTCATGTGATGACTCCTGTACTACACATGAATTGGTTTCACTTTCGCTGTGCCCGGGGCACAGCAAAAGAGAAAGACAGCGTATCTGCTGTTTACAGCCTTCCAGCTGTGATCAGCAGATACTGCAGAGCGATCGGAATGCTGATCGCAATAGCCCCCTAGGGGGACTAGTAAAATAAAAAAAAAAAGTAAAAAAATAAGTTTTAAAAAATTAAAAAAAAACAAAAAACCTAAAAGTTCAAATCACCCCCCATTCGCCCCATTGAAAATTAAAGGGTTAAAAAAATAAAAAATATACACACATTTGGTATCGCCGCGTTCAGAAACGCCCGATCTATCAAAATATAAAATCAATTAATCTGATCAGTATACGGCGTAGCGGCAAAAAAATTCCAAACGCCAAAACGACTTTTTTTGTCGCCACAACTTTTGCGCAAAATGCAATAAGAGGCGATCAAAACGTAGCATCTGCGCAAAAATGGTACCGTTAAAAACGTCAGCTCGAGACGCAAAAAATAAGCCGTCATTGAGCCTAAGATCCCGAAAAATGAGAACGCTACGGGTCACGGAATATGGCGTAAAACGTGCGCCACTTTTTTCGGACAAACTTCCGATTTTTTTTTAACCCCTTATATAAAAGTAAACCTATACATGTTTGGTGTCTACGAACTCGCACTGACCTGAGGCATCACACCCACACATCAGTTTTACCATATAGTGAACACAGTGAATAAAATATCTCAAAAACCATAGTGCTATCGCACTTTTTTTGCAATTTTTCAGCATTTGGAATTTTTTTGCCATTTTCTAGTACACAATATGGTAAAACTGATGGTTTCATTTAAAAGTACAGCTCGTTCCGCAAAAAATGAGCCCTCACATGACCATATTGACTGAAAAATAAAAAAGTTACGTCTCTCTCAGAAAAAGAATGGCGAAAAAAAAACGGAAAGCGAAAAATCGGCCGGTCGTGAAAGGGTTAAACAAGACAAATATCACATGCTCATATTTAAGTCACATGCTGTCCATTTCCTTGTGATCCTCCTTGAGATAGTTCTACTCCTTCATTGGAGTCCAGATGTGTTTAATTAAACTGATAGGATTTGATTTGGAAAGGCACACACCTGTCTATACAAGACCTGACAGCTCACAGTGCATGTCAGACCAAATGAGAATCATGAGGTCAAAGGAACTGCCCAAGGAGCTCAGAGACAGAATTGTGGCAAGGCACAGATCTGGCCAATGTTACAAAAGAATTTCTGCAGTACTGAAGGTTCCTAAGAGCAGTGGCCTCCATAATCCTTAAATGGAAAAAGTTTGGGACTACCGTAGCTCTTCCTAGACCTGGCTGCCCAGCCAAACTGAGTAATCGTGCGAGAAGAGCCTTGGTGAGAGAGGTAAAGAAGAAACCCAAGAGCACTGTGGCTGAGCTCCAGAGACGTTACACGAAGTCAACTATCACTGCAGCTCTCCACCAGTAGGGCCTTTATGGCAGAGTGGCCCGACAGAAGTCTCTCCTCAGTGCAAGACATATGAAAGCCCGCAAAGAGTTTGCAAAAAAAAAAAAGGCCTTCCAGACTATGAGAAATAAGATTCTCTGGTTTGATGAGACGAAGATAGAACTTTTTGGTCATAATTCTAAGCGGAGAAAACCAGGCACTGCTCATCACTTTTCCAATAAAATCCCAACAGTAAAACATGGTGGTGGCAACATCATACTATTGGGGTGTTTTTCACCTGCAGGGACAGGACGACTGGTTGCAACTGAGGGAAAGATGAATGCGGCCAAATACAGAGATGCGCTGGAAGAAAACCTCTTCCAGACTAATCTGGACCTCAGACTTGGCCGAAGGTTCACATTCCAACAAGACAATGACCCTAAGCACACAGCTAAAATAACAAAAAGGAGTGGCTTCAGAACAACATTGTGACCATTCTTGACTGGTCCAGCTAGAGCCCTGACCTAAAACCAATTGAGCATCTCTGGAGAGACCTGAAAATGGCTGTCCACCAACATTCACCATCCAACCTGATGAAAGTAGAAAGGATCTGCAAGGAAGAATGAGAGGATCCCCAAATCCAGGTGTGAAAAACTTTTTGCATCATTCCCAAGATGACTCATGGCTGTACTAGCTCATAAAGGTGCTTCTACTCAATACTGAACAAAGGGTCTGAATACTTATGACCATGTGATATTTCAGTTTTTCTTGTTTAATAAATTTGCAAAAATTTCTACATTTCTGCTTTTTTTGTCAAGATTGGGTGCAGAGTGTACATTAATGAGAAAAAAATGAACTTTTTTGAATTTACCAAATGGCTGCGATGAAACAAGAGTGAAAAATTTAAAGGGGTCTGAATACTTTCTGAACCCACTGTATGTATTTATTGGTTGACTTTCGTGACTAATGGAGTTCGTGCTGCAGACTACCCAGAGTTGCCCTTGGCCACCCTTTTGATGGTCCTTTTGGTTTCTAGATGGTCTACTTCCCTCTATTTCTTATTTTAGCATCTGCTCCTTTTTCCCTTATGGATAATAAAGGTCTATTGTTGCACGTGACAGTCACGCCTTGCGGAATCAAAGGCGTCTCTTTACCATCTCGGTTTTGTACACTCCCTTTTGTTATTTCATGTGGGGTCACCTGAAGCAAGATCCTCTGCGGTGTCAAGGATCCATGCCTACTATGTCTATGTTTGGTTCTCGCTAAAATCAATAAAAAAAATTTAAATATGAAAATATAAAGTGTTTATTGGTATTTTTTTACTTTTTTATTTAGCGCTTTTATGGGACTTTAGTTTTTATTACTCTGATTGCCGATATAATGCATTGCAATGTAACAGCATAGCAAAATACATAGCTGCAGTGACAGAAGCTTCTTAGACCATGCTCCTGGCATGGTCTAATAGGCTTGCTGTAGCTGACTGACGCAGACGTCATCACGACGACCTCGGATGCCATGGTTACGATCGTGCCTTTGCGGAGGGGGGGGCAATCAGTAGTGAGAAGGGCCTCCCTCCCCCAGCATCCTAAATGTAGTGACCGATATCGATTGCGGCATTTTTGGGGTTAAGTTTAACGAGGCAGTGTAGGGACAGCTCCTGGCTGCGACAGCCGGGGCTCGACTATCATATAAGCCGAGCTCCCGAAGGCAATTCCGTAGGCACTGCTCCTGTGCCCTGCTAAAACGCCATGACGTACCTTTATGTCATCCGCCAGGAACCCCATCTGACCATGACGTATAGGTACTTCTAATGTCTTGAAGAGGGAAATGTAAATGCATGCTGCAAATGTAACAAATGTCCACAAATTAATGTGACAGTCACAAATGGTATCAAAATAGTCATTGACTAGCAAGTCTCGTTTATTATGCCATCACTATTTTCTTCCTGTATTGTTTCATGATCAATCATTTCCATGTGCCTGTCATAGACACAGCCTTAATAACATGCAATCACTTTGCTTAGAGCTCTTTACTCTTTGGCTAAATACTATGGCTGAACTGTAATCCAAGGGTTTTGTTGCCCAACTGGAGCTAGTCATAGACCGTTTAGATGAATGATCTGTGAAGGTTTCATTTTTGCTTCATTTTGTAATTGAAAAAAACTTATTGGAATTGACATGAACAGATATTTTGAAAATATAACTATACATATATGTTAACTAAAAAGAGCATTAAATTAAATTATTGTGCCCACTGCAAAAAATAAAAAGCTGTCAGATATAAAACCCTCCACTGGGTACTCGCACGATTTCTGTCATTGGGCGGTCTAATTCATTTCAGATCTGCCAATTACTTAACAACCCAAATCAGCTTTACAAACAGCAGGGCCGAAGAAGTAATAATTCGGGAGAGAGAACAATTACAGGTCTTCCTAATTAATAATAAAATGGGAAATAACAGGGTTGTTATGGTGTTTTCCTTTAATAACAATATACAGGCGACCTGCCTGCTATTTGTTGTGTTTTATGTAACTCCTCTAAAAGTAATGGTGTCATTTCATACATGGGGTGTGTAGAGTACACATTTGTAGATTGCGCCATGGTGTAGGGATCTGCATTTCTTCAGTTCATAACATGCTGTTTTGTGATTCTTCATAAGCCCGGAAGCCCCTTAGCCAAGTCAAGCTGTTGCTGCTTCTCCTCCCCTCGCTGTTCCTTAAACTCACACTTCTCTACAGATGATTTGCAGCACACCTAAAGCTACGACTTCAGTGAAATCCTACAGTATCACACTTCACTAAACAAAATGCTTTTCAATCACTCAGCCAAGAGCAAAGGCAGAAAAAGAGGCAAAGAAACTGTGTACTACATGGTGAATTTTAAGAGAAACGTAACACAGGCCAAACGAGTGTATGTTGTATATTACCTGCCCCCCCCCTCTCCCTCCAAAACACCCCAAACAAACAAAAATCTATCGTATTGTTTCGAAAGTAAAGAATAAACGTGGCTTGCTCATGAAGTCACAATCCCCTTTTAAAAATTGATTAATAAAGTCTCCAGAACATGTTCTGTTGCTTTGCAAATATAGGATTATCTACTGCAAAATAAAAACATAGCTGTAATGGCGCTGTAATACTGATTAAATTTGTGAAGAAATCTGCTTTGTAGATTGTGGTTCTTCTTTGATGTTCTCTGTTAATTAGTGCACAGGATTCTCCCTCCCTGTCTGTGATTCCCGGCCCCTATGCCTGCCTCCAGCCTTTGAGTGACCTGCCTCCCATGTGAAATCTCAGCAGTCACCAGTCATTCAAAGCTCCGGAGGCCGGAAAAAGAGCTGAGGAATCAAAGACAGGGAGGGGAAATCCTAATTAGTATAAAACTACATCTGATTATTACAGAAGGACCACAAAGCGGATTTCTTCACCAAAGGTATCAATTTAATCAGTCATACAGCGCCAATAAAGCCATGTCTTTAACTCATTTAGTACAGATTGTAATATATATGGTTTGACTTCCCCAACGAAGACTTGTTTGCGCTGCTTGTCAGTCTGCAGTACTTTCTGCATGTTATTGAAACATTCATGTAAAAATCTTAAAGGGGTTTTCCCATGAAAAAAAAATAAAGTAAATTTTAATTACCAGATCTTGGAATAATAATATTTTTCATAATTGGATGCGTTAAAAAAAAAATAAAATTATAGATATATAGATTATATATATATATATATATATTATATATATAGATATATAGATATATAGATTATATATATTCCTGTGCTAAAATACTGTTATAACTGTGTCCCTACTATGTACTGTGTAATGGCCGTGTCTGACCATACAGGGACATGGTCTGATCATACCGCATCTCCTCTAACAATCTAATTTTTCAGGATCTGGGGCTTTGTGAGGGATTATTTTTCTTGCGTCCAGAGTTGACATTTTTAAATCATACCATTTTGGTGTAGATATAATGCTTTGATCGCCTCTTATTGCATTTTATTCCAATGTTGTGGTGACCAAAAAAAACGTAATTCTGGAGCGATATTTTTTTTCTTGTTACGCCCTTTACTGATCAGATAAATTTATTTTACATTTTGATAGATCGGGCATTTCTGAACACTGTGATACCAAATGTGTGTATTTTTTATTTAATTTTTAGTTTTATTTAATTTTCAATGGGGCAAAAGGGGGGTGATTTGAACTTAGGTTTCTTAAATTTTTTAATATTATTTTCACATTTTGTTTTTATTAGTCCTTTTAGGGTGCTTGAAGTTGCAATCTTCCGATCGCTTGCGCTGTACTGACAAGGGCATCAGCACCGCTCTGTATAGCACAAATTCTGCTATTCTATGAACACCAGTGCTCACAGGAAGTAATCATGACAAACACACGAGCCATCAGCTGACCCCCGGCTGTCATGACAACTTATTAACGCACTGTGAAGACGTCACAGGAGCACCGATGGGAGCAGAGAATGACATGGTTCCCGCCATATTGAGTTAAATCCCGTTGTCAGAGATCGAGTGTGGGATTTAACTAAGGCTGCTTTCACACATCCTGTTTTTGTTGTGCGGCACAATCCGGCTCTTTGCAGAAAAAACGCAACCATTTTTTTTTGCTGCCGGTTGCGTTTTTTCCGCATAGACTTTAATTACTGCCGGATGTGGCATATTTAGCCCATGCGGCGGCCGGATGGAACGTTGCCTGGCACGGTTTTTTGTCCGGCGAAAAAAAAACCCAACACATTGCGCCGCATTTTTCCAATGCATGCCTATGGACGCCGGATGCAGCAAAAAACGGACGGGCCGCATGTAAAAACTTATCCAAAGGATGCGGTTTTTTCGCCTCATCCGTTGCATAGGTTATAGAGCCGGATTTAGCCGCACTGCTAAAACCGGAGGTGTGAAAGCAGCCTAAGAAACATAGGCGTTTATGTGCACAATGACAGTAGACTCTCTGTTGCCAGCTTAGATCAGTAGTAACGAGCCGCCACCAGAGGAAAGCATACTGTCAGTGTGTGGTACCCGAGTACAGGAGTAGCACTGGTCTCTGCACGCCAGGTAGTCTTAGAACACACACACAAACAGTGCGCTCTTCTCTGGTGCTAGCTCATTACTACTGATCTGACCTGGCAACAGAGAGTGTACTGTCACTGTGCACATAGCACAGTGTGCAGGGATTAATGCATCCACTGAAATGAGCGTCACTGATGATGCATAGTTTCAGCGAGGCGGGAAGGGTTGCGAAAGTGACCGCAGCTTTTGACCTCTGATGACGCTTAGTTTGAATATTAAAGTTTAAAATCACTGCATGTTGGACCACCCTTTTAGTTTAAGCTTACGATCATTTTTGCCCAGGACATTGTTATTTTTTCTGTTAAACCACAATTCAAAAGCAATGTCTGATAATCATTTATTGATATTCAGTAAATTATAATTGAAAATTACCTTTTAAACAGTTTCAAGTTATGTCAGTGCCCAGTGTGGTATTTTCTAACTTTACCATGTGTGTATAGGGTTCTTGCTTTGTTTCAAACTGCATTACATTAGAATGTTTAACCTGATTATGTTTGCGTGGACAAGTAGTTATGTTTGTGTCTATAATTTTAAAAAGTAGCGCACCGGATCAGCTCTTTTATACATAAGGCTTCAAACCTGTTCAGTACTTAGCCGCTCTCAGTCAAGGATCTGTCCATGCCTGTATTTCACAAGTGTGCACTGTATATTTGTATAAAAACCATTGAAAAGAAATAAAAGAATCTCTGCATGAAGTGTCTGTGGCGGACAAACAGCAGACCGCACAGCTGATTTAACAAACGAGCGTTCAATCAATGATGCATTGAGGCACATGACAAATCCAAGTCAAAACCCATTATATTCAAGTGGCCCTTTTAAATTCCACCTCGGCGCGCTGACCCTGTTGCTTACCGCTAAAGACTTTACAGGCTTTTTTTTCGGAAGCATTGAGGGGAGCTTTTGTTTTGGCATTTGCTCAGCAGCACCTTCACAATTAACACTGCCAGGCTTCCCCTCTGATCAATTATTCATGGCGATGACTAGCATATATTTTGAGCTCCTTAACTTCACATCAGAAGTGTGCAGCGAGAGATGACACGCGTGTGTGCTTTGCAGAATAAAAGGCTAGGCTCTGAAGCAGGTTTTTAACGCTAAATGGGAACAAGGCTAAGAGAAATGAAATCAACACTTTTAGTCAAAGTTAAGCTCCAGGCAAGCTGCAGGCACCGCACAGCATGGGAGAAGCTGGCTCTGGAATATGCCGCGTACTGACAGCTGAATGAGAGTTTGAAGGCCTAATGGTAAGAGATGTTCCACCAATGGAAGAGCGACGGAACTTTGCTCTCTTAGTTCACCAGCCGCGCTTATCACTTCAGACTATCAAGAACGTGTCACTTTTAATTTCTAACAATAGTGCTCCGATATCCCCCTCACCCACCCCACACTTACTTTTTTTTTCCATTATTGAAGAAGCAATACATTATAACCACACGGCAAAAATATAGAAAACTTTAAAACTTAAGGTTAAAAGAAAAAAAATTCTGTACACTTTACAGGTTATAATCTAAAGTGACATAACACTATTAACGCCATGTGTTTTCAGCAATAGAAAGCAAGCTGGCAACATGTTTATTATATGTACAGCTTACGTAAAAGCATGCCTGTAGTCAGAAGATTGAGGGGTGTAGGATATTAAAAGGGGTCTAGGATATTAAAAGGGGTCTAACCTTTCTCCTGGACCAACACTATGTGATAGAGATGAGCGGATCGCTTTACGCAACCGTGGTTCACAGTCTAGATCAGTCCTCTCCGGATGTGCAAATTTAATTAGCCTCCAGGATGGCCGGCTTGGCTGGTGATGTGCCGTACTGGCACATAGTCATCCGAAATGTATATATTTCTATTTTGTTGGCAAGTATTCATTGTTAAAGTGAATCTATACCATATTTTTCTGACTATAATATGCACTTTTTTCTTTAAAGTTTGGTGGACAGCGGGGGGTACGTCTAAAGGGTACTTTACATGTTACAACATCGCTAGCGATCTCATTAGCGCTGTGAAATTCTAGATCGCAGGTGCGATCTTTCGAGATCGCACATGCGTAAAATGACCTATGTGCGCTCTCAAATGATCGCACTTGCGATCTAGAATTTCACATCGCTAACGAGATCGCTAGCGATGTCGCAGTGTGTAAAGTACCCTTTAGGCTGCTTTCACACTTGCGTTGTTTTGCATCAGTTGCTATCCGCTGCCTTGAGGAATTATGGTAACCAGCAAAATATGTTGCAGGAATCAGTTTATTCCTCAGACTTCTATTAAGGGCAGATTGCAACTGAAGGTCTCGCGTTGCATCCGCCCCGCATCAGTCGCTTAGTGACTGACCATCGGGCGGGAGGAATGCGCAATGTAACGTTTTTTTGTTGCTGTGAAAAAACGCACTCCACAGTATTCCGTCGAATTCCGTTAAGAGGCATAATGAATGTCTATGGTGCTGGAATCCGTCGTCATGCGATGGATTCCAGTGCAGGATTCAGTCACTCTCTCGCTCTCTCTCCTTTCCCCGCTACAGGAAATAGAAAAAACTCCCAAACTGAAAACGTTTTTTCATAGGAATCCATTGCCTTTACTGTCACACTATTTACAACGCATCAGTCACATTCGTCACACAGCACACTGTGACTGATGCAAAAAAAAAAAAAAAACAAGTGTGAAACCAGTCAAAATAATATCATATTTACCTATATGGAAAATGTCGGATCACCTGGGTATGTGTTCCGCCACAATTCCGACTGAATTGCTCACATTTAGTCCCTAATGAGCGGTAGTGATATGTGAATTGCTGGTTCCCCTTGGATTCACCTTTGGGCTGGGTTGTTTTATTGTTTTATATGGGACATCTCCTCATTTATTCCTATCTGATCTCATGTGGTTCAATTAGAGTGCAAGACAATTATCGTTGGTCATTGTTGTTGCCCTATTGGTGTTAAAACCATTGATGTTTGAATTGATCTTACTTACTTACTATAATGATCAAATAAGCAAGTTTATATGTTTTTTGACATTAATGGGGGAACAAGAAACTGCACGAGCTAATGATTTGAATTTTTCCTAATAATAAATGTGAGTTAATTCTGAATTTCCTATTTATGATTTAAGATCTAGAGATATATATATTTGCCTTATGGACCATTTATATACTATAATAATTCCTTGTGAATATTTCTTTGACTAAGAATTAACTTTATTGGATGTTGCCCTGGGATTATGTGTCCTGCTAGGTGGTTCGGTTTTTAATTGTTTATCAGAAATCAATGTAATTATTAACGTTTTCTATTTTTTTAAATAACTGAATGCACTTTCACTTCATATCTAACCAAATATAAGTGGCTAGTTTTGTTAGTATCCGCATGGCTTGAAGTGTGTGTTGTACAATAGGACAATTGATATATTATAGTCTAAATGTACCTGGCTGTGGCTGTAGAAAGGGGGTGGTGCAATGGAGCGGGTCACAGGAGGTAGAAGCTGGCTCTGGGACTAAGTGTGCCCACTAAGAAAATGAATATTCACTGTGGGATTATTGGACTGTACTTGGGAGCAGTGAATATTCATTCGCTTTAATAGTGGGCACACATGTTTACCCAGCCACCAGCTTTGCTGGGCGATCATGTGTGTCCACTAATAAAGAGAATGAATATTCACTGCTCCCCATGCCCTTAGTCCCAGGCGTGGGGAACAGTGAATATTCTGGCAGCTGATGTCAGCATGTAATGAGGTGCACAAGGCATTGACATCATGCGCTGCTCTGCTTACATGTTAAAGTCAGTTGCTGACATCAGAAGAAGACACTATGCACGAGGGGAGCTGCAGGATAATGAGCATAATTGTTTATTTATTTGTGTGGCGTGATGGAGATATATATAGCAGGATGTGCCCATGATGGGGATCATCTATACCAGGATGGAACACATATATACCAGAATTAGGGACATATATACCAGGATGAGAGGCATATATACCAGGATGAGAGACATATATACCAGGATGAGAGACATATATACCAGGATGAGAGACATACATACCAGGATGGGGGACATACAGTGAAGAAAATAAGTATTTGATACACTACCGATTTTGCATGTTTTCCCACCTACAAAGAATGGAGAGGTCTGTAATTTTTATCGTAGGTACACTTCAACTGTAACAGAATCCTCCCCAAAAATCCAGAAAATCAGAATGAATTAATTTTAAGATAATAAATTAGCATTTTATTGCACAAAATAAAAGTATTTAATATAACAGAAAAACAAAACTTATTATTTGGTACAGAAATCTTTGTTTGCAATTAGAGGTCAGACGTTTCCTGTAGTTCTTGACCAAGTTTGCACACACTGCAGCAGGGATTTTGGCCCACTTTCAGGTTTCTATGCCGTCACTGGGCAACATTGAGTTTCAGCTCCCTACAAGTTTTTATTGGGTTCAGGTCTGAAGACTGGCTAGGCCACTCCAGGACCTTGAAATGCTTCTTATGGAGCCACTCTTTTAGTTATTCATACAATAAAATGCTATTTATTTAAAAATAATTAAATGTGAGTTTATTTTAGGGGGGAGTGTGTTTTTTTTTATTCTGTCTTTCACAGTTGAAGTGTACCTACGATAAAATGTACAGACATCCCCATTCTTTGTAGGTGGGAAAACTTGCAAACTCGTCAGTGTATTTAAGTTATTTTTCCCACTCCGTGGACCCATCCTGGTATATAATGGGGATCATATATACCAGGATGGGGGACATATATACTAGGATTAGGGACAAATACCAGAATGACCCAGGATGAGGGCCATATATACCAGGATGGGCCAAGGATACAAATCATATATACCAGAATGGAAAACATATATACTAGGATAGAGGACATGTACACCAGGATAGGGGACACCTATACCTGGAAGGTGGATATTAGTACAGAATTGGTGGACATTACCACCATAACTGTGTCAGCAGCAGTTCTCACCCATAACAATGTCAAGACCACATTTTTACTTCCTATTTTCCTCCTGTAAAACTTAGGTGCGTCTTATAGTCAGTAAAATACAGTATGTAGTTTATTTTAAAAAAATATAAAAATAAAAAAAAAATTTTGTTTTATTATGTTAAGCAAATCATTCACTTCTCTAACCAAGATTAACCATTGTGGCTATTTTATTCATATTTACACAAGTGATAATAAACAATGTCTGCTTTGTACAGTAACAGATATACAGCACAGTTCCACATACAGGTACTCTGCAAATTTTTTAGTGGCTTTTTTTGGTGTAGCCCTGAAGTAAGATGCAATTTTCTGTCATCATTAAAAACAAAACACACACACACACACAGTATTTTATCAGCGTGCGTGTGTGTGTGTGTGTGTGTGTGTGTGTGTGTGTGTGTGTGTGTGTGTGTGTGTGTGTGTGTCATCCAGCTTGGATGAGTTTTTTAGGGCTACTTCACATGCCTGACATTCATGATCCAGGTACAGACCCTGATGTTTGGACTGGCCAAGACTCCCTTGCCCCGCACATATGAGGTTGTTGAGTGGTTGATAAGAGACGGCGGACAGTGTGCACATTGCAGTCCGTACCTGGGGCATGAATGACTGACGCATGAAACTGGTCTAAGATGGACATTTTTCATCAATCCACCCAATAGGTGATACGTCTGACAGCTGGGACCCCACCTGGGACTACTATAAGAAGGAGAATGAGGTCCGAAGAACCCTGTTTCACCTCAGTACACGACTGAAGTTACGTATAGATTGACTGGAGGGGAAGGTCCGGCTTGTATTCCATATCTCCGTCAGATTTGATCATACAGTGATAAGGATTTGGGCTACAGTCTAGAGCAGCCACCAGGAAACAGACATTTATCGCCTATACTATGGATAGCTGACAAAGTTCGTCTTGGAAAGACCCCTTCTATATAATGAGATTTTCTTGTAACGTGTAAAATGCATTATAAACCTGTTTTTCAGTTGCTGATATTACACCAATACTTTAAAAAGATAAAAGTGCAGGTCTATTATAAACACTAACAGCACAAGGTCACAAGTGAGTAACCATGAATATGAACAAATGTTGCAGCTGCAGAATTGTGGAGAGTTCCGGCATTTAATATCCACTGTAAACAGGGATCAGTGCTAGTAAAGCAATTAAGGCTTCATGCCAATTTTAAGCAGATGAATTCTCTATAATCAGGTAATCCCTTCTCCATATACCCTACTAGGGGATCCCCTAATCGTCCGCTAGGTGTCCTTTACTAGTATGGTCGCCATGTAATTTTGCATTTCCCCTGCAGCAGCTGTAACTTCACCAAGTAATAACAGATGGTTGCCGAGGGCTTGAGCCCAGCACAGATCCGCTGATACAGCCCTTCTAGTGCATTTGTAGTATATACAGCGCACAACTGTGTGGCATTGCAGAATGTCCCAGTGCTAGTCATCACCTTAAAAGATCGCTATTAGTTCTGATTTCTAAATATGGATTATTGGAAAGAAATGTTGTGCCTTATAGAATAAAGATCACCCGGGCTTTCTTAGCATTTAGGCTATGTTCGCACGTTGCGTTTTTTTCCGCGTTTCTGCAGCGTTTTTGGCTGCAGCGTTTTTGCGCTAAAATGCATGCGTTTTTGATTTCCTGCAAAGTCTATGGGAAAAGCAGAAATCCTGTCTGCACTTTGCTTTTTGTTCAGCAGCGTTTCATTTGCATATTTGTGGTCAAAAACCATGCTGAAAAAGAAGCAGCATGTCAGTTGTTTTTGCCATTTCTGCAGCGTTTCCTTAACATTGGAGTCAATGAGAAATGGCAAAACGCATGTTGAAGTGAATATTCTGCGTTTAATGTGCGTTTTACATGCTTTTTACCAGCGTTTTCCAAAACAAAAACGCAGGTGCAGTAGGCAAATAAACCAGGCACAAACGTCATTACCTACATCACTTCCTTTTTACTATAAATACAGAGCTGAGTATGTTTCAGTGCCTGCTACTATTGTGATTTCTCATAATATAAATACTTTGATCTACTGAAATTTAAAATGGCTTGGTTCCAGCGAATGAAGATCGATGTAGCAAAATTAATTGCTATGGTAAGTACCTGATTTATTTTTCATTATTTTGCTTAAAAAATGTTATAATGATAATGTCAAGCTTTATAATCTTATAAATTTAGTAATCACTTCATTACAATTTTGTATAATTATGTAACAGGTTGAATCCATGCCATGCCTTTGGGATCCAACATGCCCTGAATACATGCAAAAAAACAAGAGGATGGACTGTTGGGGAACAATCTGTGCTGAACTGTTCCCACAATGGCATGAGGCTGATGCAGCCTTACAACATAAAATTGGTATATTTGTTGTTTAAATTAGTTGTTTTTATACTGTTACTTTACTTTTTATAATTAATTTAAGATTTGTGTTTTATTTTTTCCTTGCACAATTAAAATAGAGCTTGATGTGCGGAAAAGGTGGCGTTCAGTTAAGGACAGATTTCACAAGATAAGGAATGAGGGCATGAAAAGTGGCAGTTCCCCTAAAAAAACAAATTTCATCTATTATGATGAGCTGTCATTTCTATGCACAAGTCGGAAAACTAGAGAGTAAGTATTCATGTAACAGTATGTTAACATTGTTTTCTGAAAATAATGTTATCATCACAATAAATTACATTGTATTTAATTGTTTTTTATGTTTTCTTTCTCCTCAACAGAACTTCAGGAAATGTAGCAGCAGAAACACCTGTTGATGATGAAGAAGGGCAAGAGAGCCTTCATCAACCACACCAGGAAGGGCCATCAGGCAATATAGATCAATTTTCATCTGAACATGAAGGGGAGATAGAAATTGGTAGTGTTCAAGATAAATCACCACCTAGACCTACAATAATTACCTCAGGTCCCACAAAATATATCAAGCCAAAAAACAAAAAAAAAACCACCAAAAATATACAATTAGAGGAGGAAGTTATTTGTAACGAAACCTTAAAATTATTGAATACTAGTGCCAAAGAAGATGACATTGATCATTTTGGCATTAGTATTGCAGGTAGAATACGAAAAATTAAAGATGAGAAGAAAAAAAAATACATGCATGACAGCCATATGTGGGATGCTGACTTGCTATGAGGAAGAGGGTAGTTTCCCTTCCTCTGGCGCAATTATTTCGAAAATTGAACAAATTTTTGACGAAGTCAAAAACCCACCAGCCCAAAAGAATACAGCTACTATTGCCCCAAACCCAATCTACATAACAAAACCTTATTCTCTAAATACAAATACCTATAATCAAAATGTGCACCAACAATATTTGCATCCAGGCATACAAACTCAAAAACCCCAATCTAGCCAAATGAATATACAACCCCCGTTAAATGTAAATTTGCATTCCCAACAACAACCTCATGGATATTTCAGCAGGCAATTATTTTCAGAACCTTAATTTCATAATGATCTAATCTTATGTTTCTGTGTGCTGTTTATAAAAATTTATGTTTTCTTCATACATATAAATTATATGTTGCACATATGTTGTAATGTGAGAGGGGAGCCAGCACGATCTGAAATTGGCATGCATCATATAAAAAGTGAAAATTCACAGATTTATTCCAACTGTACTACAATAAAAAAAAATGAGATTTTTAGCAAATAATTGATCAATTTTTTGAGCCACCCCTGCCAACGTCACGGCAAATCTCAATAGGGGGGTCCTACTCTACATTCTGTATTTTATGTGCCATGCGGCCTCCTAGATAAAGTTAAAAGCAGAACCATAATACAGCACACATACCTGTAACCTGTATATAACCGCTTCTATGTTGCAAAAAAGGCACTTGTGGATAGAGACCAGCCCAGGTCCCAGCATGTGGAGCAAGCTCTGCACCATACCAGGACTATATCAGAACTGATCCTCCCAGTGCCAAACAGCAACCATTGATAAAGGCAGACCAGATCCAAGATGGTGCTTAATTAGCAATGCCTGTGGAAAGGGTGAGGCAACTGAATCTGAACAGCTACCAACAGGAGGAATACAAAGCAAACCAAAATCAGGCGTGCATGGCATGGTGGTGACCGGCCACCAGAATTTGTAGCATAACTACGACCAAACAGAGAGAGAGGGGAGCCAGCACGATCTGAAAATGGCATGCATCATATAAAAAGTGCAAATTCACAGATTTATTCCAACTGTACTACAATAAAAAAAATGAGATTTTTAGCAAATTTTTTTTTTTTTTTTTTTTTCATATGTTGTAATGTGCATAAAAATGGCTTTATGACGTAAATAAAGCTTTGTAAAGAAATAAATTAATTTGTGACATCAAAATCTGTGTTTGTATACTTTAATTTTGCAACATATGAAGTGTTTTCATGTTCAATCTTGATGATTTTAGAGTTATCATTGCTTCAGGAAATGACATCATAACAAATTAACATAAACAAGACAGGAAAGGCAGACATTTTTGTATTTGAATCATTTAACTTTATTTTTGAGTTCAATGACATGACAAACGCATATGCGTTTTTAAATAGAAAAACGCATGTAAAAAGCGCTAAAAACACAATAAAAACGCGAAAAAAACGCATGCGTTTTTAGCGCTAAAAAATGGTCAGAAGCCATTTGGTCAAAAACCAAGGGAAGGAAAACGTGCAGAATAAACTGCAGGTACACCGACGCAACGTGCGAACATAGCCTTAGGGAACATACCTTATCTCTTTGGATTAAGACCATTATTGTGAATGTCAGTTTATTTGAACACATAGGAACTATTTATATTAATGCAATAATGATCTCTACATAAAGCATTTAGCATAGGACAAACATCTTTCTGGACTCCCAGTGACCTCCAGGAGAAGCTGAATACGGTGCTGCACCGGTGTTACAGACGTCTAATTTAGAGACACAGAAACAAACATGTCCGATTTGTGCAGCCACGAGGCGAGATCTTTCTCAAGGTTATATGAACAGCTGCAGTAGCCACTATGACTATACTACGACTGTGCCCTAGAGTCCGGGAATTTTCACGAATTGCGTTTCATTAAAAATGTTGCGCTGTTTGGCTTGCTTTTATAGACTAAAGGGTGCTTTACACGCTGCGACATCGCTAGCGATAGCACCCGCCTCCGTCACTCGTGCGACATTTGATGATCGCTGCCGTAGCGAACATTATCGCTACGGCAGCGTCACACGCACTTTATCAGCGACATCGCTGTGACCGCCGAACAATCCCTCCGTCAAGGAGGAGGTGCGTTCGGCGTCATAGCGACGTCACTGCGGCATCACTAAGCGGCCGCCGAATAGTAGAGGAGGGGCGGAGATGAGCGGCCGGAACATGCCGCCCACGTCCTTCATTCCTCATTGCCGGTGGACGCAGGTAAGGAGATGTTTGTCGTTCCTGCGGTGTCACACATAGCAATGCAGGAGCAACGAACAACCAGCGGCATGCCCCACGAACGATATTTGGAAAAGGAGCGACGTGTCAACGATCAACGATTTTAGACTTTTTTGCGATCGTTGCACGTCGCTCCTTGGTGTCACACGCTGCAATGTCGCTAACGACGCCGGATGACCCCGACGATATATCGTTAGCGATGTCGCAGCGTGTAAAGTACCCTTTAGTTCCCCTGCACATTGAACTTGGATGTACCGTAATCTGTAGTCATAAATCAGCGAAGAGGAGCCCATAAAACCATAAAAAAAAAAAAAAAAAAAATAATCGGATAAAAGATCTACAAACTCTCCCACTGGCCCATAAGATCAAGCTTACTGATGGATCCTCCGTTAAATCATTTTGTAACCAGTGACAGACTATGGAAGGCAAATGGTCCAAAAATTATTTTGAACATACATACATTTAGTAGAAAAATGGAAAGTGAAAAAAATAAAACTTTCTCCAAAAGCAGACAACCCTTTAAACACTGAATGTAAGCATTTTCCTGGAAATACATCCAACTAGTAACACCCAGATGCTGAATTACGTATAAAGAAAACAGAATCAACTCTAAGTGACCTTCGGAAACATTATGCGACAAGTACAAGAAACGAGTAACTTTCTACTTAGAGGAGGTACTGATAGATCACAGAAGTAGGAAATGAAGGTCCCGATTTATCCAGCCCGGTGGTCTCCTTATCAGTCTTGATGAGGGGCTATGCTGGAGTCAGACGCTCCTAACTCATGAAGCATTGCACGCCTCTTAATGCGTATGCAGCATGTGACAAGTGACGTGCACCATGCCAGAAACCTTACTCCAGTCCCAGACTGGTCTAAGACTTCAGCCAAAGGGAACTGATTAAATGACCTGTCGCATTCTGCCTCTGTTCCGCACCAAAAGTCATAAAATATTTGCTCAATTCCGAGATGTGCCAAACATTTGGGACTTTCCAAAGCAATTTAATACAGAATACTGGTGAAATTGCTTTAATATATTGGGCAAAATGGGGGCTTTACACGCTACGATATCGTTAATGTTTTATCATCGGGGTCACGTCGTTAGTGACGCACATCCGGCGTCATTAACGGTATTGCAGCGTTTAACACTTACCAGCGACCTTAAACATCCTCCTAAGTGGTGAAAATAGTTCACCATGGAGAGGTCGTCCTAAAGCCAAAAATTGTTAATGGTTGTTTATAGATGTTGTTCGTCGTTCGTGTGGCAGCACACATCGCTGTGTGTGACACCGCAGGAGCGAGGAACCTCACCTTACCTGCGTCCCGCCCACAATGAAGGAAGGAAGGAGGTCGGCGGGATGTTCGTCCCGCTCATCTCCGTCCCTCCGCTTTGATTGGCCGGCTGCTTAGTGACGTCGCCGTGACGCCGAACGCACCTCCCCCTTGAGGGAGGGATTGTTTGGCAGTCACAGCGACGCCGCCGACCAGGTAAGTGCCATGTGACGCTGCCGTAGCGATAATGTTCGCTGCGGCAGCGATCACACGATATCGCATGCACGATGGGGGCGGGTGCTTTTGCGTACGATATCGCTAGCAATTGCTAGAAATATCGTAGCGTGTATCGTGCTTAAGTGTTTGGAAAGTCATAACTGCAAGAATTGTAGACTAGACGGGTCAGGATCCAGTTATATTTTGTATTTCTGTGAATTGTGTAATGGGTTTATTAGTCAATGTGCACACTAGTAGACAAATTAATGAAAGCAAAAACCATGCCCAAGGTATTATAGAAAATGAGGCATGGACTCTGAACAAACCCCCTACTAATCTATGATCCAATGCTGCATACGTGTCTGGAAATGGCTGGTTCCAGCATATCATATAGGCTACAAAGGCCAGATTTTTGCAATGGCAGATCAATACAAAAGCTTTTGTTTTACACTGGCCCGATTACCTGTGAAATAAGTCTGCCACTTGGATATTGATTGAATTATACTTAGGCATAGGATTGTCATTTCTCATTTCTGCAGCAAAAACTAGTGAGCCGGATGCGGACACTGAAATACCAACCTCCGACCACTGATTTCCCGGATAACTAATTAGAGGAGCAGAAATCCTTGTTTTCTTCAGATAAGCCCCACACCCAATCATTTCTAATTCTTTACTCTTTAAATATTGTGCTCCTCTAACATAACGCAATACATAATGCTTCCGGCAATCACAGCCCAAGTATCTGGATTCTTTATACACTAGAACATTTGAAAATGTAAAAAAAATAAATGGTAAATTGCTGAGCGATGATCTAAAGGAATTCTACAGATTATATAGAACAAGAGATAATTACAGGAGGAGGTCTTTTACATATACAATCACTGCACCCCCCAATGGTCAGATAGCCATCACTGGAAGGGGACGCTCATTCCGGGGGTCACACATTCTGGAAGATTGCTCTGTCTTTAGAAACAATGAATGCTCAAATGAATCTAAAAGAATTGTTTAAAAGAACAATTCTTTTCTCTCTACTGGCTAAAGGCCACGTCTCACTAAGCAACATCGCTAGCAACATCGCTGCTAAGGAACAACTTTTGTGACGTAGCAGCGATGTTGCTAGCGATGTTGCTGTGTGTGACATCCAGCAACAATCTGGCCCCTGCTGTGAGGTCGCTGGTTGTTGCTGAATGTCGTGGACCATTTTTTAGTTGTTGCTCTCCCGCTGTGAAGCACACATCGCTTAATTACCCTATGTGTACTCTGCTACGTGTCCAGGCAGCAGGAGCCGGCTTCTGCGGACGCTGGTAACCACGGTAAACATCGGGTAACCAAGAAGCCCTTACCTTGGTTACCCGATATTTACCTTCGTTACCAGCATCCGCCGCTCTCACACTGCCAGTGCCGGCTCCCTGCACACGTAGCCGGAGTACACATCAGGTAATTAACCCGATGTGTACTGTGGCTATGTGTGCAGGCAGCAGGGAGCCGGCACTGGCAGTGTGAGAGCGGCGGACGCTGGTGACGAAGGTAAATATCGGGTAACCAAGGTAAGGGCATCTTGGTTACCCGATGTTTACCGTGGTTACCAGCGTCCGCAGAAGCCGGCTCCTGCTGCCTGCACACGTAGCAGAGTACACATAGGGTAATTAACCCGATGTGTACTGTGGCTAGGTGTGCAGGGAGCCAGCACTAAGAGGTGTGCACTGGTAACCAAGGTAAATATCAGGTTGGTTACCCGATATTTACCTTAGTTACCAAGCGCAGCATCGCTTCCACGCGTCGCTGGGGGCTGGTCACTGGTGAAATCTGCCTGTGTGACAGCTCACCAGCAACCCGTGTAGCGACGCTCCAGCGATCCCTGCCAGGTCAGGTTGCTGGTGGGATCGCTGGAACATATCCCATAATAATCAGTGGGGCAT